>NC_141873.1:321549678-321852708 GCF_056163025.1 Triticum urartu | reverse complement strand
TCTTTGAATCACACAAATGTCCAAATGTCCATGCTATAAAGAAAAGAACATGATATGACAAGATGAACAGCATTCCACATCAAAAATTCTGTTTTTATCACTGACCTACTCGAGGACGAGTAGGAGTTAAGCTTGGGGATGCTGATACGTCTCCAACGTATCTGTAATTTTTTATTGTTCCATATTGTTTTATTATCAACCTTAGATGTTTTGTAATCATTTTATAGTCATTTTATATCATTTTTGTTACTAACCTATTGACATAGTGCCAAGTGCCAGTTGTTGTTTTTTCCCATGTTTTTTACATCGCAGAAAATCTAAATCAAACGGAGTCCAAATGCCACGAAACTTTACGGAGATTTTTATGGACAAGAAGGAAGATGTTGGGCCCTGGTAGCACCTGGGGGAGTCTCGAGGAGGGGTCAACCCACCAGGGCGCGCCAGGAGGCCCAGGCGCGCCCTGGTGGGTTGTGCCCACCTCGGGTACCCACCAGACCACCTCTTTGCTCTATAAATACTCAAAAATACCAGAACCCTAGGGGAGTTGACAAAATATTCATCCAGCCGCCGCAGAGTCTAGAACCACCAGATCCAATCTAGACACCATCACGGAGGGGTTCACCACCTCCATTGGTGCCTCTCTGATGATGCGTGAGTAGTTCTTTATAGACCTTCGAGTCCGTAGTTAGTAGCTAGATGGCTTCATCTATCTCTTGATTCTCAATACAATGGTCTCTTGGAGATCCATATGATGTAACTCTTTTGCGGTGTGTTTGTTGGGATCGATGAACTTTAAGTTTATGATCAGATCTATCTTTCTATATCCATGAAAGTATTTGAGTTTCTTTGATCTCTTTTATGCATGATGTCTTATAGCCTCGTATTTCTTCTCCGATATTTCGGTTTTGTCTGGCCAACTTGATCTATTTATCTTGCAATGGGAAGAGGTGCCCGGTAGTGGGTTGGATCTTACGGTGCTTGACCCCGGTGATAGAAAGGGAACCGACATGTATTTATCATTGCTACTAAGGATAAAAAGATGGGATCTATATCTACCGCCATAGATAAACAGATCTCGTATACATCATGTCATCGTTCTTATTGCATTACTCCGTTGTTCCATGAACTTAATACACTAGATGCATGATGGATAGCGGCTGATGTGTGGAGTAATAGTAGTTGATGCAGGCAGGAGTCGGTCTACTAATCTTGGACGTGATGCCTATGTAATGATCATTGCCTGGATATCATCATAATTATTTTAGGTTCTATCAATTTCCCAACAGTAATTTTTTTACCCACTATTTGCTATTTTTCTCGAGAGAAGCCACTAGTGAAACCAACGGCCCCCAGGTCTTCATTCTCATATATTTGCCTTTGCAATCTATTTTTCTCTTGATTTTATTTTCAGATTTATTAATCCAAAAACCCAAAAATACCTTGCTGCAATTTTTCTCTATTTATTTTATTTGGCGTTCGATCTATCAATCTACCACAAATTTATCTCACGTCCGTTTGCCTATCTTGAGGTGCCGTACCCCGAAGGGGATTACAACCCCTTTAACATGTCGGGTTGCGAGTGGTTGTTATTTGTATGCAGGGGTTGTTTACGTTCTGTTGGTTGGTTCTCCTACTGGTTCGATAACCTTGGTTTCATATCTGAGGGAAATACCTACCGCCGCTATGTTGCATCATCCCTTCCTCTTTGGGGAAATACTGGCATAGCTTCAAGCGACATCAGCATAATAAGCACCAGGATTTTCTCAGTTCTCATGACATACGTTTGAGGACAATAACGATGGAAGGATATGCATCCAACCAGGAAAACAGAAGCTTTGTCACATTCTTCTTGTTGAATGCAAGGTTACTATTGTCCATGAGGCTTAAGTTTTACAGCAAGATATTTCTCACAGACGGACACGTTGAACAGCAAAAAAAGAGGTTTCGGGTGGACAAATGGGCTTCTAAACGTGCTTGGCTTCTATTTACAACAAATTGTAGTCATCCTCCAATATTTTTTTGCACAAGATGTTGATTTTGTGGATTAGACCGATCCATTTGTTTGTGACTACGAAAAAGAGTGGTTGGGTTAGATGTTACTACCATGTTCAATCTGGGTTTTGTCTAAATTTGATGAACAATTAATCCTTGTGCTTTTTGTACCGTTTGTAAGCTTGATTTTCATGTTGTTTCCCTCGTACTCCCCTCCGCCTGCCACTACACTGCCGCATCTTCCACGGCTCCTGTTCGTTCACATCTGAGGACTCGCCGTCGTTCTCCGCCTTGGTTCGCTCGCTGTGCCCGCTGCCGTCTGGCATTGTCAACATGGTAAACAACCAAGAGGAATCAGGAGATGACTTTATGTGGAGAGGCTGACAGTAAGGACCCACCAGGGTCATTGGATTATGCAAGCAGGTGCCTCATTATTACAAGCCAAAAAATACTTCCTCCTAATTGTTTGACAACTAGGTCTCATGCCATTGTCAATGTAGTCAATAAACGAGAAAATTACACAACGAGCGGATAACACCAGGGACCCAGCAGCTCGCCCAGTCGTTTTTTAATTTTAGAGATGGAGCTCAACTGCGCGTTGTGCAGGGGCTGTGGCCCATCTAGCCCACGCTTATGCTTTTATTTAATCACATGACGAGCCCAGTTGGTATCTTTTCTCTTTCTAAAAATGGCTAGCCCGGATCTTTTTTTTGGAGAATACCCAACCGAGGGCTACTTGCTTTTCTCAGCCCTGCTAGGCTGCAAATCTTTCAAGACGAGGAGGGATGTAAGTAGTAAGAAATGGGCTTCCCTAGAGAATGGGCTATAAGTTGTAAGAAATGGGCTGTTAATTTTTAAACCAAAGCCAACCGGCAATTACATTAAAATATCGTTTTTCTAGATTTCTCTACTCTTATAAAAAGCAGAGTTGGTGATGATGGTGTGCCTGCCATCCTGCAATATAGGCCATTCGACCTATATTTAACCGATAGGAAGGAAACTATGACAATTTACCCGCACTCCTCTCCACATTTGCAGATACGGCCTTCCCTCGTTCATCCTTTTCTCCCACAAGATAAACTACTCATACAAATGCATCTTCATGTTCCGTGCAACGCACGGGCATCTTGCTAGTTAAGATTTTAAATTTCATTCATTTTTTGCGGAGATTTTTTTTGATTTTTTGATATAATTTTAAAAAAATATTTTTAACGTGACTCAAAATTTCATGATTAAAAGAGTTCGGACCCCACCAAAATATGCAAAATTTTGTTGAATTTTTTAGTAGTGCGAGAATATATGGTCTGTAATGCTAATAAAAAGAATATGGGCTTCAAAATATCCTTGAGAATTAGCAAATGGGCTGTAAATTATTGAACATATTGGATAATGGGCTGTATGCTGTTTTCCACAGATCTGGAGGCTGACTTCTGGGCCTACTAGGTTGACAATGACGCTGTCCTAAATTTTTTTTGACGCATACGCAAGGCTTTGTCAACTTAGTCAACACAGAGCAGTGACTGTTGGATGTCCATCCAACGGCCGCCGTGCTACTTCAATATTTGATATTCCTGCTCCAGCCGCCCAAACCAGCGCCGGCGGGACTGCCTGCTCCCTCCTCCCGTGGCCGGCTATGCTGCTGCCAGGCCATCCCTCTACCCATCCACACATCCTGTTATTTTCCAGCGATGTAAGCCTCGCCCTGCAGCCGACCAGTCAGCGCTCGTACTCCCCTCAGCGTGGGCATCCGCTGTTGTGGCTTTGCCGGCTCTGGGTCATTCCCTTCCTGGGCCTCGCCCTCGTCCACCGTGTTTGTGCTCTGGGCGCGACATGGTCAACAAACAACAGCCATTGGAAGAGGCTGACAGTAGGGACCTACACAAGCAAGTGCCTCCTTATTACACGCAAAATAATGATTCCTCCACCTAACAGCTGAGCCCACCGAAAGGGCCTCTGTATTTTGTGAAACAAACGTTCCTCCCACTGACAGCACGGACTCACCAGTTATATCTTCACACGCAAGGAAGTGCCTCCTTATTACGCACAAAAAAATGAATACTCCCCTGCTAACTGGGACCCACCATAGTGGGAGGCCGACTTGTGGGCCTAGTAAGTTGACGCGGACGGAGGGCTTTGTGAACTTAGTCAATATGAACTATTCTAGCTCCAGTGACCGTATGATGTCCATCCAACGGCCGTAGTGCTTCTTCAACCTCTCGTCTTCTTGCTGTAGTGGCCCAAACTAGCGCCGGTCGTGCCGCCTTCTCCTGCCACCCTGATGAACCACAAGTATAGGGGATCAATTGTAGCTCTTTTCGATAAGTAACAGTGTCGAACCCAACAAGGAGCAGAAGGAAATGACAAGTGGTTTTCAGCAAGGTAATATCTGCAAGTGCTGAAATTGTAAGTAACAGAGTAGTTTGATAGCAAGATATTTTGTAACAAGAAAGTAATGATAATAGTAACTAAAGTGCAGCAAGATAGCCCAATCCTTTTGAGGCAAAGGACAGACCAAAACAGTCTCTTATATTAAGAAAAGCGTTCTTGAGGGTACACGGGAATTTCATCTAGTCACTTTCATCACGTTGATTCAATTCGTGTTCGCTACTTTGATAATTTGATATGTGGGTGGACCGGTGCTTAGGTGCTATTCTTACTTGAACAAACCTCCTACTTATGAATAACCTCCCGCAAGCATACGCAACTACGAGAAAAGTATTAAGGATAAATCCTAACCATAGCATTAAACTTTTGGATCCAATCGGTCCCTTACAAAATAGCGCATAAACTGGGGTTTAAGCTTCTGTCACTCTGGCAACCCATCATCTAATTGCTACTCCACAATGCATTCCCTTAGGCCCAAATATGGTGAAGTGTCATGTAGTCGACGTTCACATGACACCACTAAGGGAATCACAACATACATACTATCAAAATATCGAACACATATCAAGTTCACATGATTACTTGCAACATGATTTCTCCCATGACCATAAGAACAAAAGTAACTACTCACAAGTGACAAACACGCTCATGATCATAGGGGTATTAAACAACTTATTGGATCTGAACATATAATTTTCCACCAAATAAACCATATAGTAATCAACTACAAGATGTAATCAACACTACTAGTCACCCACAAGCACGAATCTATAGTTCCGGTAACAAGACTGAACACAAGAGATGAACTAGGTTTGAGATGAGTGTTGTTGAAGTTGTTGATGGATATTTCCCTCCCCAAGTTGGGAGAGTTGTTGGTGATGATGATGACGATGATTTGCCCCTCCGGAAGGGAAGTTCCCCCGGCGGAATCACTACGCCGGAGGGAAAAAGTGCTCCTGCCCAAGTTCCGCCTCAAGATGGCGGCGCTTCGTCCCAAAAGTCCTCCCCTTATTTTTCTAGGTCAAAATGACTTATATACCAAAAGATGGGCACCGGAGGTGGGCCTGGGTGAGCACAACCCACCAGGGCGCGCCTGGGCTCCCTGGCGCGCCCAGGTGGGTTGTGCTCACCTAGTGGGCCTCCTATGGTACTTATTTGCTCCAATATTCATCATATATTCTATAAAATTCTCTGTGAAGTTTCATCTTGTTTGGAGTTCTGCAGAATAGGTAGCCTGACGTAGCTTCTCCCAGTCCAGATTTCTAGCTGCTAGAATTCTCCCTCTTTGTGTGTACTGATACGTCTCCAATGTATCTATAAATTTTGATTGTTCCATGCTATTTTATTATCAATATTGGATGTTTTATAATCATTTTATAGTCATTTTATAATTTTTTGGTACCAACCTACTGACATAGTGCCAAGTGCCACTTGCTGTTTTCTCCATGTTTTTTACATCGCAGAGAATCAATATCAAACAGAGTCCAAATGCCATGAAACTTTACGGAGATTTTTTATGGGATAGAAGGAAGGCAATGGGCCCTGGTTGAACCTGGGGGGTGCCCCGAGGGGGGCACAACCCACCAGGGCCCGCCAGGAGGCCCAAGCGCGCCCTGGTGGGTTGTGCCCACCTCGGGTGCCCCCCGGACCGCCTCTTTGCTCTATGTATACCACAATATTCCAGAAACCCTAAAGGCATCGACGAAATATTCATCTAGCCGCCGCAAAGTCCAGAACCACCGGATCCAATCTAGACACCATCTCGGATGGGGTTCACCACCTCCATTGTTGCCTCTCTGATGATGCGTGAGTAGTTCTTTGTAGACCTACGGGTCCGTAGTTAGTTGCTAGATGGCTTTCTCTCTCTCTCTCTCTCTCGCTGAATTCTCAATACAATGGTCTCTTGGAGATCCATATGATGTAACTCTTTTGCGGTGTGTTTGTTGGGATTTGATGAATTTCGAGTTTTTGATCAGTCATATCTTTTTATATCCATGAAAGTTATTTGAGTTTCTTTGATATCTTATAGCCTGATATTTCTTCTCCGATATTTGGGTTTTGTTTGGCCAACTTGATCTATTTATCTTGCAATGGGAAGAGGTGCCCGGTAGTGGGTTCAATCTTACGGTGCTTGATCCCTGTGACAGAAAGGGAACCAACACATATGTATCGTTGCTATTAAGGATAAAAGATGCGATCTATATCTACCGCCATATAGATAAACGGATCTTGTCTACATCATGTCATCATTCTTATTGCATTACTCCATTTTTCCATGAACTTAATACACTAGATGCATGCTGGATAGCGGTCGATGTGTGGAGTAATAGTAGTAGATGCAGGCAGGAGTCGGTCTACTAATCTTGGACGTGATGCCTATGTAATGATCATTGCCTGGATATCGTCATAATTATTTGAGGTTCTATCAATTGACCAACTGTAATTTGTTTACCCTGCTATTTTACTCGAGAGAAGCCACTAGTGAAACCTACGGCCCTGGGTCTTCTTTCTCATATATTTGCCTTGCGATCTACTTTTCCTTTGCATTTTTATTCAGATCTATTAAACCTAAAAATAGAAAAATACCTTGCTGCATTTTATCTTTATTTATTTTATTTGGCGTTCAATCTAGCAATCTACTACAATTTACCTGACGTCAGTTTGCCTATCTGGAGGCGCCGTGCCCCGGAAGGGATTAACAACCCCTTTAACACGTCGGGTTGCGAGGTGTTCTTATTTGTGTGCAGGTGATTCTTACGTTGTGTTACTTGGTTCTCCTACTGGTTCGATACCTTGGTTTCATAATTGTGGGAAATACCTACCGTCGCTGTGCTACATCATCCCCCATCTCCAGGGAAATACTGACGTAGTTCCAGCTACCATTAAGGAGAATTTCTGGCGCCGTTGCCGGGAAGAATCAAGTCAAGATAGCCTCCCATCAACACACCATTTCTGGCGCCGTTGCCGGGGAGGATCTTCATCATAACTAGGTTCCTAATCACAAATCTCATCTCCTCGCATTTTACATTATTCGCCATTTGCCTCTCGTTTTCCTCTCCCCCACTTCACAAAAATTTGTGTTTTTATTCGCCTCTCTTTTCCATTTGCAGTTTTCTTGCCGGATCTGTTTTTGAGTGCAATCTTGTTGTGTGGTCATCATGACTCAAGGGAACACCAAGTTATGTGATTTCTCAAATATCAACAACAATGATTTTATTGGAACTCCGCTTGCTCCTCCCGCCACTAGTGCGGAGACTTGTGATATTAATACTGCTTTGCTGAATCTTGTTATGAAAGACCATTTTCCGGTACTCCTAATGAGGATGCCGTGTCCCATCTTAATACCTTCATGGAATTATGAGGTATGCAAAAGAAAAAAGATGTGGACAATGATGTGGTCAAGAGGAAATTATTTCCGTTCTCTTTCTGAGATTCTGCAAAAAATTGGTTCTCTTCTTTGCCTCGTAGTAGTATCGATTCTTGGAATAAGTGCAAAGATGCTTTTATCACTACGCATTTTCCTCCTGCAAATATTATTTCCCTTAGAACGCAGATCATGAATTTAAAGCAACTTGAACATGAGCATGTTGCGCAATCTTGGTAAAGGATGAAAATGATGCTAAGGAATTGCCCAACTCATGGGTTAAATCTTTGGATGATCAAACAAAATTTTTATGCGGGGTTGAATTTTGTTTCTCGTAATCTTTTAGATTCCACTGCGGGTGGTACTTTTATGGAAATTACTGTGGGTGAAGCTACCAAATTGCTTGATAATATCATGACAAATTATTCACAATGGCATATCGAAAGAGCTCCTACTAGTAAAAAAGTTAATTCGGTTGAAGAAATTTCTTCTTTCAGCGATAAAGTTGATGCTCTTATGAAATTGGTTGCTAGTAAAAGTGCTCCTATTTATTTTAATGATATGCCTTTGTCAACTTTGATTGAGCAAAATAGTGATGCCATTGATGTGAATTTTATTTCTCACAATAATTTCAACAACAATGCTTTTAGAGGAAATTTTAATCCTAGGCCTTTTCCTAGTAATTCCTCTAATAATTATGGTAATTCCTATGGAAATCAATCTTATAATAATAATAGGAACACCTCTGATCTAGAGAATAATATTAAAGAATTTATCAATACACAAAAAGTTTTCAACACTTCTATAGAAGAAAAGTTGAATGAGATTGATGATTTGTCTAGAAGTGTTGATAGAATTGCTCATGATGTGGAAAATCTCAAGATGAAAATTTTTGTGCCTGAAGTAGATGAATCAATTAAAGCTCTTTATGTTTCTATGCATGAAAGTAAGAAAAGAACTTCTATGCTTAGAGCTAAAAGAGAATTTTTACAAAAAGCTTTTTCTAGTGATTATTCTTGCAAAAGTGATGAAGATCTCAAAATGATTGGTGTTTCTTATATTGATTCCTTGTTTAGTAAAATTAATATTGATGAAAATGGGACTGGAGAAGAGTCAACTTTAGGTAGAAGGCGTCCCAGTATTTCGGAGGGTGAAAATCTTGTTGAGAAAATTGATGAAAGTGGGTTTGGAGAGGTCAAAACATTAACTAGTGATGTACCCACTCTTTTGGATTACAAAGACTTTAATTATGATAGTTGCTCTTTGATTGATTGTATTTCTTTGTTGCAATCCATGATAAATTCACCCCATGCTTATGAACAAAACAAAGATTTTACTGAACATATTGTTGATGCTATGATGAAAGCTTTGGAAGAAAAATTGGAATTAGAAGTTTCAATTCCTACAAAATTGCATGATGAGTGGGAACCTACTATCAAAGTCAAGATAAAAAATTATGAGTGTTTTTCTTTATGTGACTTGGGTGCTAGTGTTTCTACAATTCTGAAATCTTTATGTGATGTGTTTGGTCTTAGCAATCTTGAAGAATGTTCGTTGAATTTGCACTTGGCGGATTCTACTATTAAAAAGCCAATGGGAAGAATTAATAATGTTTTTATTCTTGCAAATATAAATTATGTGCCCATAGTTTTTATTGTTCCTGATATTGATTGCAATCCGTCTTGTCCAATTATTCTTGGTAGACCGTTTTTAGCACTATCGGTGTCGTGATTGATATGAAAGAAGGCAATATTAAGTTCCAATTTCCTTTGAGGAAGGTATGGAACACTTTCCTAGAACTAGAATTAATGCACCCTATGAATCAATCATGAGGGCATCTTATAGATCTCGAACCAAATATGAAAAACCTTAGATCCTTGCTTTATGCCTAGCTAAGCGCGTAAAACTATGGCGCTTGTTAGGAGGCAACCCAATGAATAAAATTTATTTTTGCTTTCTGTTCCTTAGTGTTAGCACAATTATGCTACTATTATGATTGTGTTTTTAAGTTTTAGTTAGTGTTTGTGCCAAGTAAAGCCTTTAGGATCTTTTTGGGTGATAGTTGTTTGATCTTGCTGAAAAAACAGAAACTTTTACACCCACGAAATTAATTTTAATTTTTTACCAGAGAGCGATAAAATACCCATTCCAATGACAGTGTATCAATATACAAATTACCCAGGCCCTCCTAATTTAGCATAATGTTTGGAGTTACAGAAGTATTCAAAATAGTCAGATTGCTACAGACTGTTCTATTTTGACAGATTCCATTTTCTTTGTGTTGTATGCTTATTTTGATGGCTTTATGGTTTTATTTGATGAGTTTTTGCCATAGAAAAGTTGGAATATAGTAGATAGAATAAAAAACAAAATATGAATTGGTTTGATACAACACTTATAGTAGTGGTTTATTATTCTTATACTAACGGATCCCACGAAGGCTTTGTTGAGTTTTGTGTGATTGAAGTCTTCAAGATTTGGGTTATATTATGATGGATGAAGGAAAGATGTAAGAGCCTAAGCTTGGGGATGCCCGGCATCCCAAGCTATTATCCAAGAACGAGAAACCAACTAAGCTTGGGGATGCCCCCGAGTGGCATCCCCGCTTTCTTCCAACAACTATCGGTATTTTACTCGAGACTATATTTTTATTCATCACATGATATGTGTTTTGCTTGGAGCATCTTGTATGATATGTGTATTTGCTTGTTTTATTTTGTGTTTTTAAGTCATCAATCCTTGAGAGAGCCAAAATTATATCATGACTTATTATAATTGCTCTCTATGCTTCACTTAAATCTTTTATGAGCTAGCACTTGCTCTAGTGCTTCACTTATATCTTTTTGAGCACGGTGTGCCTTGTTATTTTTCAAGAAATGCTCTCTTGCTTCACTTAGATTTATTTGAGAGTAGGTAAAATTTTGAAGATTTTCTCTCTTGCTTCAATTAAATTATGTTTAGAGAAAGAAACTTTGTTATTCTCATGATCTTCACTTATATTTGTTTGAGGTTGTGAAAAGCAACACATGAAAATTAGTGCCAAAGTGATAGATATCCAAGAAGGATAAAGAAAAAGAAAATGTCATAAAGATCATTGGACAAAATAAACTTGACTCTTAATATTAGTCTTGTGATATGTTGATGTGATATGTGAGTCATCTTGATGAGTAATTATGCTTTAGTAGGAATATTGGTGTTAAGGTTTGTGATTCCCTATGCATGCACAAAAGTCAATAATCATGCAATGAAAATTATATCCTACTTGTTGTGCATTATTCGGTGTTAATTATGCTTAATTCTTGCTTATGAGATTATTTGTTTCTTGGTTGGTCGCTTCTCAATCTTTTTGCTAGCCTTCATTTTGCACTAAGTATGACCTCTACTTGTGCATCCAAAATCCTTTAAACCAGTATTGCCACATGAGTCCACTATATCTACCTATATGTGGTATTCTTTTGCCGTTCTAAGCAAATTTGCATGTGCCATCTCTAATTTTCAAAATAAACTTCTCTTTTGTGTGTTTGTTTCGCTCACGGAGCGGTGAGGGGTGGCTAATATTTTCCATGCTAGATGTGTTATTCTCAAGATGATTGTTTATTCACTTGTCATCGCACGAGAGTAAGGCAAAGGTATTAGGGATGCCCAGTCCCGAAATGCAAAAAAATGAATTTACTTTATGTTGTCAAATAATAAATTCCTTGGAAAGTGCTGGTATGGAAGGCACCCGTGGATATGATTTTCCATGGAAAGTGAAAGTTATGGTGGAAAAAGGAATAAACTTTATTTTCTGTTTGGGAACTGCCTATGGCATATCTAGCATGGAAAGTGTTGGGAACTCTAAGTCGTTGGTGGGATGGATACACCTCCCAAAATGTTTCTATCTCAAATTTTTCGCTTTGAGATCTAGCACCTCTACAAATCCCTACTTACCTCCACGAAGGGCCTTTCTTTTACTTTATGCAATTTTTATTTTGAAATTTGAGTCTCCATCCTCTCTCACAAAAGCACCAACTAGGAGGCAATATGATCGTGCTCAAGTATTGAGTGTAGTTAATATTCGAGTGTGTTTCATGAATGGATAAATGTTTGAGCATGATGGGCTAGGGATAACTTATTTTAGCATTAATATTTTGAAAGACATGGTTGCTTATTGATATGCTTGAGTATCTAAATTATTATGTCAAAATTAGACTATTGCTTTGAATCACATAAAAGTCCAAATGTCCATGCTATAAATAAAATAATATGATATGACTTGATGAACAACACTCCACATCAAAAATTCTATTTTTAGCACTTACCTACTCGAGGACGAGTAGGAGTGAGTAGGAGTTAAGCTTGGGGATGCTGATACGTCTCCAACGTATCTACAATTTTTTATTGTTCGATGCTGTTTTATTATCAATCTTGGATTTTCTATAATCATTTTATTTCATTTTTTGATACCAACCTATTGACATAGTGCCAATTGCCAGTTGTTGTTTTTTCCTTGTTTTATAATCACAGAAAATCAATATCAAACGGAGTCCAAATGCCACGAAACTTTACGGAGATTTTTATGGGCCAGAAGGAATGCAAGGGCCCTGGTAGCACATGGGGGGTGCCCCGAGGGGGGCACAACCCACTAGGGCACGCTAGGAGGCCCAGGCATGCCCTGGTGGGTTGTGCCCACCTCGGGTGCCCCCTGGACCGCCTCTTTGCTCTATAAATACCACATTATTCTAGAAACTCTAAAGGCATCGACGAAATATTCATCCAGTTGTCGTAGAGTCCAGAACCACCAGATCCAATCTAGACACCATCTCAGATGGGGTTCACCACCTCCATTAGTGCCTCTCCGATGATCCGTGAGTAGTTCTTTGTAGACCTTCGGGTCCATAGTTAGTAGCTAGATGGCTTTCTCTCTCTCGCTGAATTCTCAACACAATGGTCTCTTGGAGATCCATATGATGTAACTCTTTTGGGTGTGTTTGTTGGGATCTGATGAACTTCGAGTTTATGATCAGTCATATCTTTTTATATCCATGAAATTTATTTGAATTTATTTGATCTCTTATACGCATGACCTCTTATAGCCTCCTATTTCTTCTCCGATATTTGGGTTTTGTTTGGCCAACTTGGTCTATTTATCTTGCATTGGGAAGAGGTGCCCGGTAGTGGGTTCGATCTTACGGTGCTTGATCCCAGTGGCAGAAGGGGAACCGACACGTATGTATCGTTGCTACTAAGGATAAAAAAGATGAGATCTATATCTACCGCCATATAGATAAACAGATCTTGTCTGCATCATGTCATCGTTATTATTGCATTACTCCACTTTTCCATGAACTTAATACACTAGATGCATGCTAGATAGCGGTCGTGTGACGCACAGATAATTAAGCTATAGTAGTCCCACGTTAATGATGCCACGTCACCTCAGTTATTGTAGCTAATCTCATGTTAGTTCGAAATCGATTCAAATTCAAAATTCAAAATCAAGCAAACAATAGAAGTTTTCAAATATGAAAACTAAAATGTTCAATAAATAGTAGATAAATCAGAGGCTATGATAAAATTGTAAACAACATTATTGAAATTTGATAAGTGACTTAGACAACCTCAAACAGTGGCTGAAAACATTATTTAATAACCTTTTTATTAATACAAAATAAATATGAAATGATATTTATCCCAAACTAGTTTTTGGTGGTAGGTTATATTGTGCTGTGATTTGTGGGCCAGCTCTCATATTTTACAAAACTCATTTGGGGCCCAAAAAATTAGCCAAAACAGAAAAGAAAAAAAAAAGAAAAAGTAAAACAAAACAAAACAAACAAAAAAAGAGGAAAAGGAAACCCCCCCCCCTCACTGGGCCAGACGGCCCAGCTGGCCGGCCCAATTGGGCAAAGGCCCAATCGGCCAACCCCAGGCCGACCCACCCCCTGCGTACTAACCCACTCCCCCTCCCATCGTAACCCTAACCGACACCCAGCGCCCCCACTCCTCCCACTCGTTCGCCTCTCCCTATCACCCTCTCCTCTCGATCCCATCTGGATCGGGGAGGGGCCTGACCTCGACGCCCATCCTCCCCGCGAACCGAAGCCACCTCACCGGCGCCGCCTCCCCACCGGACCGCCCCATCCTCTTCTCCTCTCCGTCGCCCCCTCGTCACCGACGCCACCGCCGCATGCCGTCGCCACCTGGACCTCGCCGTTGCCACCACGCCGGCCTGCCTCCCCGTGTCCGCCAACACCGTCGTCCCCGTCTACCTCCCCGAGACCCGCTGCCCGTACCCCTACGCTCCCTCGGTAAGGCCCCAGCCTCTCCCCTCTTCCCCTGCCGGACGCCGTCCGCCACGCCGCCCGCACTTGTTGCTGCCCAGGGGCCGCGGCCTCGTCCATGTGCCGCGCCTGGGCTGTGCGCCCCGCTCACGCCCCCGTAGTCGTGCTCCGGCACCACCGCCGTTGCTCGCCCTCCGCCCTAAATCGTCCGCGGCCGGCCACACGTCCGCGCCTCGCTGCGCTGTCCCGCCTCCGCCGCTCCTGCCGCCGCTCATTTGCCATGGCCCCTGCTGCTCATGCCGGTGCAGCTGGCTATTACCGCTGCCGCTGGTTCTGCTCCTGCTCTGGCCGGCGCCGCAGCTCCTCCCGCCCTTGGCCCCGCACGTCGCCCCCACTACAAAAAAACACTTCCGTGATGATACGTGTTTGTCACAGTAGGTCACTTTTTTTGTCATGCATGTACATCCATGACAAATTTATGACAGAATCAAGATAGTCATACCTGTGCTGTCGTAGAAGTGTTCCATGACATTACCAAACTTATCATCACAGAAGTGTCCACTTCCATGACGATAAATCGCGCGTCACAGAAGTGCTTTCATCAAGGGTGGCCGACACATGGCATCCACCGTAACGGAACGCCGTTAAGCTATCGGGTCGGGTTTTGGATCCGATAACCCGTTAACAGCCCCGACCAATGTGGATTTTCCATGTGTAAAATCATCATTGGCTAGAGGAAACACGTGTCGGCTCATCGTCGAGACAGATGTCATCCACTCACTGGACAAAAGGCGCCTATGATACGTCGACATGTGCATGACCCAACAAGTTTAAATGGGCTGGCCCAACTAAAGGCCCACAAGATTTTGCGGACCATAATGGGTCGGCCCAGCTAAAGTCCCACGAGATTTTGCGGACCATAATGGGCTGGCCCAGCTAAAGGCCCACAAGATTTTGCGGGCCATAATGGGCCGGCCCAGGTAAAGTCCCACAAGATTTTTGTGTGGCATAATGGGCCGGCCCAGGTAAAGGCCCACAAGATTCTTGCGGGTCATAATGGGCCGGCCCAGCTAAAGGCCCACGAGATTTCGATGACATTAATGGGTCGGCCCAGCTGTAGGCCCACAAGATTTTGAGGACCCTAGTAGGCCGGCCCATTAACTGGCTGCCATGTTTTGGGCCAAATGCCGGCCCATATTTGATCCGGTCCATTAATGGCCTGCCACGCTCCGGGCCTAATAGTGGCCCATATGAGATACGGCCCGTTAAAAGCCTACCATGTTTTGGGCCAAATTACGGCCCAGATCAGGTCCGGCCCTTTAAGAGGCTTTGGGCTCAATTATGGCCCATATCAAATTCGGCCCATCAACTGGACACTATGCTTTTGGGCCCACTTGCTAAAGGCCCACTTAGTAATTCGGCCTGATATTAGTTTTGGCCTGTTAAGGGCCCGTTTAACATTTCGGCCCTATATTAACTTCGGCCTGTTAAAAGCCCATCATATAATTGGGCCTAACTACGACCCGGTTTGCATCCGGCCTGCTCGCAGCCGATATCTGATTGGGCCAAACAAGGACCCAGACAATTTTGGCCTGTTAAAAGCCCGTGATTTGATTCGCACAATCATGGGCCGGGGTTCATTTCCGGCTGCTGCATAACTAGTAGGAATTAAGAACAAACCTACTCTATACAATAAATAAATTATGGCATAGTAACTAAGAATAAACCTACACTACACAATAAAGGATTTAAGGTATATTACATCCACTGGGCATCAAAGTTCGCCACCAGTGATCATAAAGCGCAACGAAGAAGCAGATTACGAAAACTGGGCACCATTGCAGCGTAACAAAATAATACTGAACCGAGGCCACTTCCAAGATAGTTCAAGAAAGGTTAGCCTTGCGGGGGAACTGCTGCACAAGCTGCTGAGCAAGGCTGTGAGACCGGCCTAGCATGTCGGTTATAGCTTCCAGGTGTAGTTGTTTAGCGATGAGGTTCTCATTGGTGTTCTCCGCAATCTTTCTTAGAGATAGGACTTCAAGTCAAAGTTGAGTTGCAGAATGCCTTTCTGCTAGAACTTGGGAATGAAGAAGTCGAACTGATTCAGACAACGAATTCTGTGAGCTTGTCTGACTATTAGTCTCAAGTAACTTGAACACTGCATCAAGACAAGACTTTGGGGTTGTCTTGCTATCTTCAAGATGTTTTGCCTTCTTCGCTGCAATATATGTTGGGTTTGTCTCACAGCCTTCAGCAGACTTGTGCATGCCATCAGGCATATCACCCTGAAACAAACCAGAGAGATGACAGGTTTTGCACGTGTATAAACAAAGATGATAACTGTTCTGTCAATTCTATCCTATTTCAAATTAGAAAATAAAGAGTATGTTCAAAATATCAATAGCATAATTTGGCATTGTTCATAATGCGGGGAGCTTCACCACACGACTGGATTACCATGTCAACATAACAAGCATAGATGAAGGGCAAAGAAAATCATTGTATCTATTTTGGATAATGTGCATGGCATGTTGTTCATATCATCAGCCACATCACTAAGATAAAACAGGAGATGACAAGGTGCAAACGTGGGCTGCTTCACCACACACTGGATTATAGATCCACAAAAACAAGCATACATATAGGGAGTATTAAGTAAGGTGCATGGTATGAATAAGGAATTTGGCTTTACTAGTAAAACTTAGAACTTACGGTTCTTACGAACATGCATTTTGGTAGAAACAACAAACTAAACAGTAGTAAACGATAGGGAGTATGAGCAAATTAAACAGCAGTTGAGGATAAAGGCTTTAGAAGGACTGACTTACGTTAACAGTTAACACCAGCTTTATAATGCCCTTCTCCATGGCAAGGGAAGGATAACTCAAGAATTTCAGCACAGAATCTTCTTCATAAGCATTGCCTGTACTCTACATTTTGTAGAGAGTAATTATAGATATGATAATACTGGAAGGGATACAGGATAATGAAGATAAGATGCAGATTGATGCTACATAATCAACTACCAATCCCTGGAAGTACAAGCGTTACAGGACAAAATGTACTGACAAGAGCAATGGGCTACACTACACTTCTGCACTAGCATTGTCTGTGTATTCTACTTGTTGGTAAGATTAAATATAGATCTGATCTTTTTTAGTAAATGGTGGGCGAGGGAGATAAGATGCAGAATGCTACAAAATGAACCAATCCCTCTTCCCATAATACAAGAGTGTTTTGAACACTGGTGTACTATACAAAATGTTCTTATATTATGGGACGGAGGGAGTAGCTGTTAATGTAAGTACATTGATAGACCACGTTCAGTCCTTACAACAGGACTGTAGAGCTAAACCTCTTCAAAAGCATTGGGTTGATTCTAAATTTATGTAAGAGTCCATACGAATCTTATAATGTCCACCAAATGGACGATTACGAGGCTAACATGTGCAGTGATGCTACATAATCAAACAGCTATGAAAGTAAGTATGGTCATACAGGGCAAGAGGTACTCACAAGAGCAATGCAGTGTGCAGTATAGTTACGAGATTCTGCGGTCCCTTGAGAACGAATGTTCTTCTGCTAACAGTTTTCGTACAAAGTGAGACATTAAGGCAAATGCAGAAATGTAGTTCAAATTGTGATGTGATATCACAGACAGTACCGTACGTTGCAGCCGAGACCAATGTGTAACAAGATTATTCCAGTCACCGTCGGATAAATGTAGCACCAGAGACTTTACAGAAATTTCGGTTCAGAGGCTTGCCATCAAAGTGCGCTTGCCTCAGGTAGGAACGATACTTCATCAACGAGTGCTTGAAAAGCGCAACCAACCCTTTCTCGTCATCACAACCAGTTTGCGCCTCGCCTATTTAAAAGAATGAAATCTTGTGTCTTCTGTCAGCAGAAACATATGCAGTAATGACCATGAATAACATTAGTACATTACTTACGCGTAAGTTGCGGAGGAACACTGGAAATTGTTCTGTGTCTGCGGTATAATATTTCCATGAAGGAAATATGCGCACAAAGTTCCTGACAACAACATAAGCTTCATCTTCTAAACTGGGAAGAAATGGAACAGGGGTCCTATTTGCTGCAATTGGGGCTCTCTCTAGTTTGAAAAGGGATTTGGCAACTGGATTTGGTGTACTTTTTGCTGGAATGGGGGTTTTGTGTCGTACAGCTGGTGCTATGTCAACTGGCATAATCAAACTATTTGCTGCAGTTGCGGTCTGCTGAGTTGGGGCATCAGAAATGACCAGTGTAGTAGGGCTAGAGTCTGCTAGAGTTGGGTTATTTTGTGGGTCAGGTGATATTGCAACTACACCTAATGGGCTATTTGATTTATCAGGTGCCACTACCTTTTCCAAATACTTTGCTTGTGCTCCTCCACGATCAGCAATCGCCCTCTTCCTTTTGAACGTCTGATACAGAAGAACAACATTTGAATGGATAAATATGGTATGATGACAGATGGAATATGTACTGAAAATGGATAGGCAGGGCGTATTCACATACACGATGTGTAAACTAAGCTAATGGCAGTTCAACAAAGTAGAAGCAATGCAAAGCATCAGTTGCAAGATATGTGCGAGCAATGTAACCTTGGAAAGTTAGAGCAAGTACCTTGATGGGTGAATAAGATAGGGCATCTTCCTCTGACTCCTCCACTAGGGTGCTACATTGACTTAGGTCTCCCTCTAGCTCAGAATCACTGTTAGGATCATATTATGAGCATGAATCTGTAGGTGGAGAGTGTTTGCATTGCATTGCATCCAGACTTGATTTCAGTCCCTTAATGCCAAGTTTGACAGCCATGGCATTGTTCTGCTTTATTCTTTTCATGCGCACAAGCTCATAATCATTATGATGCTGTTCAGAATCTGAGATTCATGAAAACATAAAAAGTAGTCAAATTATCTATGGAATGCATTGCGGTTTCAACTCGGAGAGTGTCTCCCTATAAACCCCTACATATGCAAAGTTCACCTCCCCAACCGTGCTGACCAGACCACACACAGAGATACACACCCGAGCGGCGAACATGCATTTTCGAAACTAATTTAGGAACATTTAGCTGACCAATTAAACAACTCTGTTTTAATAATATCAGATTCATATTTGAACAACTAAGCTTGTTTAGCTTGATGGGTGGAGTAGTGTTATTATGACACAAAGCATGTATTCTGATCGTATAGTGATCATAAAAGGGGGAAACTCTAAGCATATATTTTTTTAGCAAAAGAGGGTTTCCCCTCTGATTTCTATTAAAGAAACCACCACGGAACCAACATGATCAATTAAACCCTAAGCATGATCAATTAAACCGTATTATGGCTGTGCCATGGCAGATTTGAAGCTGCAAACCGGAGAAATGATATTTAGCATCCATTGTTTGCTTCGAACTAAGAACTAAATTCTAAGAGCTAAAAAGAAAGTTGAGTAACCAAGTTAAGATCTATTTTCTAGTTGAGATCAAAAAGTTGAGGAGATATGAAATACCACCTCTCTTGCGGCGCCGTGTAGGCATCGGGGGTGCGATGGCTGTCGGTGGCATTGAAGCAGATCTGCGATGGTAGACGGGTGCATCGGGGGATAAGTCCCGTTGCGGTGGAAGAGAAGGTCGTGTGAGCGGCCCCGACAAAGAGGACGATGACGCCGATGAAGCGACAGGATGCGATGCAAGGCTATTGGTCCGTCGCCGTGGATGAGAAACGTCCATCTCTAGCAGTGGACGATGCGGTCTTGGTAGGCACTCCGGCATGGTGGAGGACGGTGGCGATGGATGTGGTGGAGGACGGCGGTGATGGATGGGGTGGCGCACAGAGGCTGGTGCGGGAATGGGGTGTTCTAGCGCGGATGGTGTATGAATGGGAAAATGGACGGAGAGGTATGGGGAACCATGTTTTTGGGACGCGCCTGTCTGAAATATGGGAAAGTTACGAACTTATCCCCCGTTTCAAATTTGGACGTCTCATCGGTTGGGGATAAGACGGTAATCTCGCATCTCCCAAATATTTGCCGGTAACTATTTTGGGCGAGGAGAGGGTGTTTTGCCGCCCATGGTTGGCGCCCACGGTGTATGAACGCGGCTGACAGGTAGGGCGGTTGTGTCACGTCTGATGGAAGTTACACATCTGCCCCTATTTAAAATATTAGCCTACATCTATTTCGGACGAGGAGAGGGTGTTTTGCCGCCCACCGTGTATGAATGGGGAATGGAGGGAGAAACAGAGGTCTTTCGGATGAGCTTGAATCAAATGAGTTTTGCCGCCCATGTTTGACGCCCACCGTGTCGGAATGGGCTCAGAGGCGGTCGTGTCATGTCTAATTGAAGTTACTAACCTACCCCTATTTAGAGCAGTGGAAATTGGGCCGATGGATTGTCCGTGTAATGGGTAGACAGTAATTTCCATCTCCCAAACACTTGGCTTCGGGTAGCCGATGTGGGAGTGGACATTTTGCTGTTTCTTTCGAATTTTGGGACAATAAGCATCCACGTTTACCCTGGCAACTAAATTCGAAACCATTTTGTATTCCTATATGAATCTTTATAAATCATTCTATGTGTTTTTATATATCTTCAAAAGGACGACAAAGATGTATTCCACTGTCATATATGAATATGGTTTACAAATGCCGATTCTCAAATTCAGAAACTAGAATCCAGTTTAAGGTGAATTCGAATATTTGGAACACTTCATGTCCAACTCAAATTTCACACGCAGCATAATGTGTACTCCCATTTAGATATGTACACAAGCGATGTATCAAGATTCAAATACCGAGTCAATCAATCAATAATATCAACTAACATACATAAGCCAGGCCACTGTACTTTTTTTGGCTACGACAACATCCTTTTTTTAGCCAGCATCTTGGCCCTCTCCGATGCGTGCCACTTATGGTCCATCTATACTACTATTGCTGAATGCACATTCAGCCCGATTGGCATATTTGTAGGTCTGGAACAGCAATCCAAATGAAATGTCTCCGAGTCTTATCAATTAATACAGACTTGTGCTCAAATAAAATTACAAACAAAAACAAAAAAAACAATTATTACATGATCTCTAAAACAAATGGTTTGATTGATTACATGAACAGACAACACAAAGGTTATTCAACTATGGAAAGAACATTTCACCTATGATTTACCAAGTAGGAATTTAATTTCCTTTTTTCCTTCAGGACCTTAACAATCTGGTCAGTCTCAGCTTGCTTCGTTGTGAAATCCACCAAATATTTAATGGTTGTCTTGAGTACTGCTTGTGATTGTGCTGTTTGCTTCCTCAACATGTCAACTTCATCTCTAAGTGCAGAAGCGGAATCTCTTTCTACCACTAGTTTAGCCTCTAGAGCATCAGCAGTTGGCAATTCATAATGCACGATTGGGCCGGTGCCACTGTTGTGGGATGATGCAACGTCCATGGGGACCTCGCTCTTTGATCTTGGGCTAACCTATTTTCCCATTAAAGTTCCGATTGGATTCAGAAAAGTTGAAGTTAGCAAAACATCTCAACTGGGAGTTATAACAGCGAACCAGTTAAACAAACAAGGAATTAAAGAGTTTCAATTGGATGCTGAAAAGTAGTTATTAACATCATTGTAACCCGCTGTTGCAGCAGCAAAGCAGTTAAACAAACAAGTAGATATTTAAGTTAAGGCAAATAGGTAATTCTTAACAGTAAGTATCAAACACATAGATAGGCGCAGTCTACAATATGATTAACAGGCTGTGCCATTATGTAATCAGTAGCAAACTAAATTAAGCCAAGGAACATAATTGAACAATTTTGCAATAAGTGGCTAACTAAAATTCAGAGAAGAAGGTAACTGAACTTACGCTAGTTCTTTGTACAGGCACACTGCAACTTCTTTTTCGCTTACAAGGTTGTACGAAGGAGTCCATGGCATCAATTGCTTGGATACGCAGTCCCAATACTTCTTTGTTCCCACACTGCATGGGTAAGTCGAATGGTTAATCTGGTAAGATGGTGCGTCCTTGATATGTTATATGAGGACGTGTAGTCAGACTAGTTGTAGCCAAACACATCACACTGGCTTTTACTGTATATTTCATGCGATTACTTTTGGCATATCGAGATCTAAGCAATCTACAATAGGATGAAAAGACTGGCATCCTTCACATTATTGGCAAACTTAGTTCATAGAAACAAGCAATTCAACCATTCTATGGGTAAATCAAAAGCGCCACTGGAATATTTTTCACTATCCAATCATACACGCAAAAAGGGGCGACGCCACCATAGGGGCTGGTATGGGTGGCCGCCTCAGGTGGCTGGAAAGTGTGCACCTAGTTTGAGTCGTCCAGGTTGGCCCATGCTAGTTTTGTTTGTCCCAACGCACGAGCAGGCAATGTAAAAAATTAAGAAAAATGTTTCAATTTGGATGGGGCAATAACATAAGTGCAAGGAAGGCCCTATAGTAGGCTCGCGGCCCAAACAAGCGCCTCCCATATCGATCGACACCAGGAAAAATCCCAATTCATTCGCTCCAGCCTCCAGTCTGGTTCGCTCCTAACCTAGCCGCCGCTGGACAAACCGACACAGCACTTCCTCGCGCCCTCGTTGGAGGGCGGTCACCGGGCTTCAAGCGAACGGAAGGACAAGAAGATGAAGATCCAACCTTGGGTGTAGCCTGCGTGGAAGGCAGCGACGGCAGCACGTGCATGGCAACGAGCTTGCGCAAACGGATAGTCCCAGCTTGCAAGAGTAGCATGCGCAACGAGCAGGTACATCACATCCCTGATTATATCTAATTCAACTCTTCAATTTCTGGCCAATAGTTAAACCCGACGGTGTTGTAAAACTGCTTGTATGTAGGGAATCTATGAGAAAATGAAACCAATTTCTACTTATTTTATAACTCCCCCAATCAATACTGAACTGACTGAATCTGATGTATCTAATCAAGTTTCCGGTGCAAACATACAAGCTCATGTTGTTCTTGAGCCTGAAGTGTCTAATGAACAGACTGCTAATGAAGGATTTCATGCAAACATTTTACATGCTCCTGGTGATGAACATATAGTGTCTAATGAGGGATCTAATGAAAGCATTTTGCAAGCTCATTGAAGGATTTAGTGTCTAATGATGATCTACTATGTTGAGAGAGACAGAAATTTGCAGGCATTGATGACAAGCAAATTATAGTGCATTTTCATAGCTTGAGGAAACGTCGAGGCCATCTACCAGAAAGTCCCCGTATCATGACAACATAGCATAAATACTTTTCTAATCTATTGTTTGAAACTATTGGCATACTTGTGCAGGATAGATATATTGATATGCAGTTTGCGCACTGGTTATACGTGCAATTACACTTTGATATTTTCAGCCAGAGAACGAATAATTCAAGCAAGTACATACCATGTTTGTAGTCCTTGTACACCATGTTGCATTTTGTGTTTTTTGGTGCTTGCATCATTTAGTGTTTATAATCTGAACTACTTTAGATCATTAGCTAGTTTTCAAAGTGCATGTAGCTTCACATTTCTCAAGTTATGTTGATTTCCGGAGTGCAAGTGCCTTCGTATTTTTTAAGTTAAATGTTCGCCCCTGGTAACTTGAATTCGTGGATCAGCCACTGCACACAAATCATACACGAATGCCAGTACGAATTAAATGAAATGCAGGGACTTACGCTAGCTCGTTGTACAGGCTCACTGCAGCTCTGCTTGCGCTTGGGATGTTCCATGTACAAGTCCATGTTACCACTTGCTTGGATGTGCAGGCCTTGTGCTCCTTGCATCTCCCTCTGCATTTTTGACACGGCGAATGGTTGATCAAATAAGAGGAATCGACCTTGATGTTATACCGGAGGACAGATACTTACAAGGTTATACGGGTGTGCAGGATGTGTACCAGATCCCGTAGCACCGTCATGCTTCACTAAAATATGGATTTGCTTGTTTCAGATGATATCTCCAGAAGAAATAAGAGTTAAGGTCAGAGTTGCATAGGCGTGTAACCTAAGAGATCAGTGAAAGGATATCCAAACATCGTCGGAACAGTGCATAAGGGAGTGATGTGTGGATACCTAGTTCGGGCCGGCGTTTGGGCATGCTCGCCTAGCTAGAGTGCTGGTCACTTCAGAGCCGTTCAGGGTGATGCGCTAGCGTTGGCTGGCCGCGCACGGATGCAGATCTTGAGTGGCAACGGAGCGCTACGATGCGGTGGACGAGACCGTTGGTGAAGCCCCAACGGCCTCGGGGGGTGGAGGTGTGACGATGTGCTCAGTGAAGTACCCCGGTGAGCTGGGAGACGGTGTCAGTGAAGTGCACCTGATGTGGTGGAACTCGGTGTCTGTGAGGCACGTCGGTTGCGGTGGCCGACGTTGTCGGTGGACCACCCGGTGCGGTGGACGAGGGCGTAGATGAGGTAGCTCCGGTGCGGTGGTGAAGCGCGACCGTCGTCTTCGTCGTCGTCGTCCAGCACAGAGGTGGGGAACGGTGGGGAAAGAGACGAGACGAGGGGCAATTCGAGGGTTGGCGGCGAATTAGGGATTTGAGCAATCTGGGCGTGGAAGGGGACGGTGGAGAAGAGAGATTTTGCAGGGATGGAATTGGGGCCGCTTGATATTTCAATCCGAAACGTGGAAGCGCGAACTTATATTGTCATCGTCCTTTTGGGGGTGGGGGGCGGTGGGTGGCTAGGTGCTACGCGTCCGTCCGACACATGCGACCACCCCGACAGGACTATGCTTCGGTGCCTTAAGGCACCTGCCTTTGTGTCCATGACATATGGGCCCAACAGGTGGCTGGCCCACATGTCAGTGACCCAAAGGCAGTTGCCTTTAAGGCACCGAAGCAGCGTCCACCCTGACACGACCCTGGTTTGCCTGGTGCGCCTACATTTGAGAATGCAAATGAATCTTCTTTCATTTGCAAACGAATCTATATGTATTACCATGCCCGTGTTTTCCTTGCAATAATTAGTCATTCGAAACGAGATACTCCATCCGTTCACTTTTGTAAGTCGTTTCAGACAACTTAAAATGAACTGTTTTGCACATTGTCTAAAATGTCTTCAAGGTCTTATAAAAGTGAACAGAGGGAGTACTATAAATTAATTAATGAGGAGTTATTTGAAAAAAAATCGAAACGGTACCCACACTAACGCGGATTAGAGTGTATCACATAATTAGTTATTTGAGTTGGAGTGTGTGTCACGTAGTTAGTTATTTGAATTAGAGTGTGTGTCACGTAGCGATCTCCAATTCTAACGTGGATTTCACATTTCACTATATCCATGCTACTTTTTTAATACAAATTCATATGTATATGATGAACACCATGGCAGTGAGAAAACTTTGGATGGATTCAAACATATGACCTACAAAATAGCACAACAAACAAAGTCAATGTCAAATTTTCGAAACTTAGTATGGCACGAATTCGAAATAATTACCCGTATGCCTGGTACTCGGTTCAAATCTTACAATGTACACCGAATTGAAACATCGATATTAAGTCTCGTACTATGTACATTCAAATGTTGTTTTTAGCCCCCCCACCCCCCGCACAAACGCTACATGCTTCCTGTATCGGTCAATCTTCCTCTCCTAACCACATTAGGAAGCCATCGGTTTCCCACACATGTTCATTCTTTCTCTCATGTTTCGATCTCTAAGTCTCTCAACTACACAACCCGGTTTTCCACTCTGTTACCAAATGTATTTACCTCACACACCCGCCATTGCACCCCATGCCGAGCTCTCTCTCTCCCCCTCTCCCTCTCACCCTCTCGCGGTAAATACATGCATTGCCTATCTAGCCCCCAACCTCTCATGCATGCGCACGCACGCACATTGTATATCTAGGTCACTCCCTCGAGACTGTCTCACGCTTTCTTCCGCACGGCGGGCCACACTCGCTCAATCTCAATCTCACTCACACATCTGCTAGTCTACCACTGTAAGAGTTCGCACAACTTAATCAACTATGCTAGAGCCCATAGTAGCTTGTGGCTGCACACGGAAGTTTCTAGTATGAATAATCTCATGATCCCTTTGAACCTCGGTGGCGGTCCAAAAGATAAACAGGCAATCGCTAGAATACCCAGGTGCCTCAATCCACCCAGATGTGTATTTAAGTTGCCACCTTAGATAAACCATTAATTTAACAAACTCACATCTGTCATGGATTTCACTCACCCAATCCACGTCTACTAGCATAGCATGGCATAATAAGCAAATGTAGAAGTAACTCCCAAAGGTTTGATAATAAAACAGGTAATAGGTGCTACATCATCTACTTCCTGAACCCACAAATTAATTAGATCCTAATCATGCAATGTGTGAGGATTGATCTAATGCAATAAAAACTGGTAATAGTAAGTATGATCAAAGTGTTAATTGCCTTGCTGATGATCCGCAAAACCTAGCGATTCGAAGTAGCAAGCAGCGCACTCCCGGTACTCTATCTCAAACAAACAAGCATACAATAAGTACTCAACTAATGTACAGATAAAACTCAAATAAGAGATCTAACCAGAAAGTTCAACTTAAGAACTCCGGTTGGCAAAAAGAAACAAATCAAACGAAGCAACGAAAGACAAACGGCAAAAGAAACAAGCGTTGTTTACTAATCTGGATCTAGGTCAAATTTTATGGAGTCAAAAACTTGTTTGAGTTGGTTAAACAGAAAGAGGGTTTCGAAACGAAACTCTAGGCGCTTGAATCACCTGATTCCGATAAACGAGCGAAAAGTTATACTAAAACGAAAATCGGATCAGAAATCGCGATCAGAAAAATCGCGGATTTAATCCGAGAAAAAGAAAACGACGAACAGATTAACGAACGAACGATGACTCGTTCGTTAAAACGAAGGAACGAGCGAACGCTCGCTAATTAACTAAACGAAGAAAAAAGTGATCTATCTAAAAAACGAATCTAAAAAAACCGAAAAACCCGGTGGAAACCAACGGTTTTCTAAAAAACCGGCGGGCGGCGGCGGTTCGACCTCGTCGGCGGCAGGCTCTGGCGGCGGCACGGCGGCGGCGGCTAGGGCGGCGGCGCGGGCGACTATGGTTTTGGGCGGCGGCGGTGGCTTTGGGCTGAGGCGGCCCGGGTGGCTCGCTATATAAAGCCCCCGGCCAGGCGGAGTCCTGGCGGACACGACCCAAGGTCGGTTTGGTTTTTTTTAATAATTATGACCAGAAAAAAAACAAAAGAAATACTAAACGGACTCCAAAAATCCCGAAATAAATTTTCCCCGGCTTCTAAAATCAAGCCGCACAGGATGAACATTTATTTGGGGCCCAAATGCAATTTTGAAAAACGCGCATTTTTCCTAAATTCAAATAAAACCAAAATAAAATCTTATTTGATTTTTTATTAAATCCTCAATATTTATTTATTTTGGGAAAGTCATTTTATTCCCTCTCTCATATTTTGGTAAGAGAAATAATTGAAGATAAAATAAATAAAATCAAATGATCCTATTTTCAAAATTTGAGAAAACTCAAATATGAAAATAACGAAATCCCCAACTCTCTCCATGGGTCCTTGAGTTGCGTAGAATTTCTAGGATAAACCAAAATGCAAATAAACATGATTTGCAATGATGATCTATTGTATAACATTCCAAATTGAAAATTTGGGATGTTACAAACCTACCCCCCTTAAGATGAATCTCGCCCTCGAGATTCGGGTTGGCTAGAAAATAGGTGAGGGTGGTCCTTCAGCAGATCTTCCTCTCGCTCCCAGGTGGCTTCATCCTCCGTGTGGTGGCTCCACTGAACTTTGCAAAACTTGATAACCTTGCTGCGGGTGACTCGGCTGGCATACTCAAGAATCTTGACTGGTTTCTCCTCATAGGTCAAATCACTGTCCAACTGAATTGCTTCCAGCGGCACTATATCTCTCAGCGGTATATCAGCCATCTCTGCATGGCACTTCTTCAATTGGGAAACATGGAATACATCGTGAACTCCTGAAAATCCTTCGGGCAATTCCAACTTATAGGCTACTTCTCACATACGCTCCAAAACCTTGTATGGTCCTACAAAACGTGGCGCTAACTTTCCCTTAACTCCAAAGCACTTAACTCCTCGAAGTGGAGATACTCGAAGATAAACTCGGTCTCCGACTTCGTAAACTATCTCCTTGCGTTTAGAATCTGTGTAGGTCTTCTGCCTGGACTGGGCTACCTTGAGCCTATCACGAATCAATTTCACCTTCCATTCAGACTCCTTAATCAAATCCGGTCCAAACAACTGGCGGTCTCCAACTTCGTCCCACGACAATGGGGTCCTGCACCTCCTTCCGTACAAGGCTTCAAAAGGGGCCATCTTCAAATTGGATTGATAACTGTTGTTGTAAGAGAACTCTACGTATGGCAAATTCTCGTCCCAACTAGATCCATAATCTAGCGCACAAGCTCTTAGCATATCCTCCAAAATCTGATTGACTCTCTCGGTCTGTCCATCTGTCTGCGGATGGAAAGCCGTACTGAACTCTAGCCTGGTACCCAAAGTTTCATGCAACTGATTCCAGAACTTTGAGGTAAATTGGGTTCCTCTATCTGATACAATACTCCTTGGAACTCCATGCAGACATACGATCCTGGTCATGTATATCTTTGCCAACTTGGCACTAGTATAGGTAGTCTTCACTGGAATGAAATGAGCTACATTTGTCAAATGATCGACTACAACCAAATCGAGTCATAGCCTGAACGAGTTCTGGGAAATCCTGTAATAAAATCCATGCCTAACTTATCCCACTTCCATTCGGGTATCGGCAATGGCTGTAGCAATCCGCTGGCTTCTGATGCTCTGCCTTTACTCTCTGACATACATCACAAACTGCTACATACTCCACAATATCCTTCTTCATTCCGGTCCACCAGAAAGTATCCTTCAAATCCAAGTACATCTTGGTATTTCCTGGGTGAATTGAATATGGTGAATCATGGGCCTCTTGCATAATTAACTTCCTGATCTCCGGGTCATTAGGAACATAAACACGGTCTTCAAACCATAAGGTATCGTGCTCATCCTCATGAAATCCTTTATCTTTTCCTTTGCTCATTTTCTCCTTAATAGAAGCAACCTCCTTGTCACTCCTTTGAGCTTCTCTGATCCTATCCATCAAAGTAGACTGAATCTCCAATGCTGCTACATAGCCTCTCAGGACTATCTCCAAACATAGCTCACGAAGATTCTTGGCTAACTCCCTTGGTAAATCTCCCGTCATTAGTGTGTTGACATGGCTTTTACGGCTCAATGCGTCAGCTACTACGTTAGCCTTTCCAGGGTGATAATGCAATCTCATATCATAATCCTTGATGAGCTCCAACCATCTCCTTTTCCTGAGATTTAACTCCTTCTGTGTGAAAATATACTTCAAACTCTTGTGATCCGTGTACACCTCACAATGGTTTCCAATGAGAAAATGTCTCCAAGTCTTCAACGCATGCACTACGGCTGCTAATTCCAAATCATGGTTGGCATAATTTAACTCATGAGGCTTTATCTGTTGTGAGGCATATGAAACAACTCTTCCTTCCTGCATAAGCACTGCTCCAAGTCCTCGACGTGAAGCGTCGCAATACACCTCATTATACTTAGTCTGATCTAGCAAAATCTACACTGGCGATGTGACCAAATGTTTCTTCAACTCCTGGAAACTGGCCTCACATTCCTCAGTCCATATGAACTTGGTATCCTTCTTCAACAACTCCGTCATAGGCTTCGCAATCTTTGAGAAATTTTGGATAAATCTCCGGTAGTATCCTGCAAGTCCAAGAAAACTCCGGATCTCTCCAACTGTTGTTGGCGCTTCCCAATTTGTTATAGTGTCAACCTTAGTGGGATCTACTGCTATACCTTCTCCGGATATAACGTGTCCGAGAAATCCAACTTCCTTCAACCAAAACTCACATTTGCTAAACTTGGCATATAACTGATGTTCTCTGAGCTTACCAAGTACCAAACGCAAATGCCCCTTATGCTCCTCTTAATTTTTCGAGTAAACCAGGATATCATCAATGAACACTACGATGAACTTATCCAAAAACTCCATAAACACCTTGTTCATCATGTTCATAAAATATGCAGGGGCGTTAGTTAGTCCAAACAACATGACCGTATACTCGTACAGCCCATACCTGGTGGTAAAAGCCGTCTTAGGTATATCCTTTTCTCGAATCCTCAACTGATGGTATCCTGATCGCAGATCGATCTTGGAAAATACCTTAGCTCCTTGCAATCGATCAAACAGATCATTGATCATCGGTAGTGGGTACTTGTTCTTGACGGTTACTTCATTCAATCCTCGATAATCAACAATCATCCTTAACGATCCATCCTTCTTCTCCACTAGAAGTACTGGCAATCCCCAAGGCGAAGAACTTGGGCGGATATATCCTTTATCCAGTAACTCCTTAATCTACTTCTTAATCTCCTCCAAATCCTTTGCGGGCATCCTGTATGGTCTCTTAGATATTGGCCTTGTGCCTGGCAAAAGCTCAATCAAAAACTCAATATCTCTATCCGGTGGCATGCCTGGCAACTCCTCTGGAAATACATCAGGGAAATCCTTCACTACTGGTACTTCCTCCTGCACAACTCCTGTTAATGAATTTACTTGAGTCCTTTTTGGCACATGCCGGGATACATACTTGATCCTTCTTCCTTCTGGGGTGGTAAGCAAAATTGACTTACTAGCGCAATCGATGTTTCCTCCATACATCGACAGCCAATCCATACCTAGAATTACATCCAAACCTTGTGATTCCAAAATGATTAAATCTGAGGGAAAAACATGCCTACCTATACTCAATGGCACTTGAAAACATCCCTTACTAGCCATATACTCCGCTCCTGGTGAGCTTACTAACATAGGTGTTCTAAGAACCTTAGTGGGCAGGTTATACTTATCCACAAATCCCCTTGATATGTATGAATGCGATGCACCAGTATCAAAAAGAACGATTGTAGTAAATGACTTAACCAAAATCTTACCAATTACTGCATCTGGCTGCTCTTCAACCTCCTCCACGTTAACGTGGTTCACCTGTCCCCTATTGAAAGGGTTCGGCTTCTTCCTAGAGCTTCCATTACCATTTCCATTCTGAGATTCAGGACATTCATTGGCATAATGTCCGGTCTTCTAGCACTTAAAGCAAGTTACTTGGCTCAGGTCTCTCTTGGCTGGGGTTGATGGGTTGGTACGGTTCTGGCCGTTGCTTCCTCCATTCCCATTACCATTCTTGCAACTGTTATGATTGTGCGAGCTACCTCCTCCATGGGTATGCTGAAAATGTCCTCCCGGTCTAGGGGTAAAACGTGGCTTCTGCTGAGCTCCTGAATTTTACCCCTTGTCCATACTTCCTCTTGCGATTCTCAATCTGCTGCTGCTTCCCTTCAATCATAAGAGCACGATCTACCAACTCCTGGTAGTTGTTGAAGGTTGCTACCATCAACTGCATGCTCAACTCATCATTCAGTCCTTCCAGAAACTTCTCCTGTTTAGCTGCATCCGTAGCAACGTCATCTGGGGCATAATGTGCTAGCTTACTAAAGTCCTCCACATACTGGCCAACTGTCCGTCCTCCTTGGCGCAAGTTGCGAAACTCACGCTTCTTCATGGCCATAGCTCCTGCTGAAACATGGGCAGTACAGAAAGCCGGCTGAAACTGGGCCCATGTGATAGTATCGATAGGGAAAGTGGCGGTGAAATTCTCCCACCATGATGCTGCGGGTCCTTCAAGCTGATGTGCGACAATCTTCACCTTTTCCGCCTCTGTGCATCCTACCGTGGTCAATTCCCTTGCTGTCTTGCGGAGCCAATCATCTACTACTATAGGCTCGGTGCTACTGGAAAACACCGACGGATTCAACCTAAGAAAATGGGCTAAGTGATCAACAGGTGGTGGTGGTGGTGGGTTGTTGTTGTTGTTCCCCTGATTCTGATTCTGGACTAGCAACTGGATCAACGTGTTCTGCTGCTGGATCAACTGAGTGAGCTCCGGTGGGAAGGTAAATCCGGGGTCACGTCTTGGAGGCATCTGAGGGTTTAGAAAAGATGAGATTTAAGAATAGAGAGGGGTCTAGAGAGAAAACACTACCCATATGCACATGAGGAAAAAGCAAACAATTCACTTCATTCAATCAAACAAGGGCATACAATCAATCTTACTATCGCAAAAGTGCTCGGACTACTATATTTACATGGTGGACTACTACTACTGATGGGGTGGTCTACTAGAAATATTCTTCGGTTGCAGACTCCATGATATCTGCTCCTGCTTCACCAACATAGTCATCATCGCTATCATCTGGATCCGAGTCGGTGTCTTCAATGATGATGTAGTCTTCCGGGTGAATCTCCTTGGATTCTTCGTCTTCTTCTACTGGTGTAGGGCCTCCCATGAAATATTGCTAGATTCATTGTTAGGTCGGCATTCTTATCCACTATTACTTCGATTTCCTCTTCATAATCTTCACGTGTAGCCTTGAGTTCTTTCTCCAGCTCCGTGATTCTTGTCCTCGCCTTGTTCAGATCTATCATTTCTGCGCACATCTGGTTCTGCTGACGTCGAATGTGCCGGTTTAACTCCTGGATAAAAGCAGCAATTGATCTGTCCTTCCTAGTGCTGATCATCTCCCAGTGCTCATCTCGGCGCCCACAAATCTGGTAGATAGTATCCTTGAGATCATTGTGGTAAACTTCTCCAATGCGTCCCATGGAGATGTGAGCTGCCATGCTCTTTCCTAGACTCCAGGTTGGTGCATCAAAGGAAAACTCTATGGGCTCAGTGACTGGCATGAACGTCCTTCCTGGTACTTGAACTTGAATCATCCAGCGCTCCTCTTCCGGTAAAGTGGCTTTGTCGGTTCCGATGAAGCTTGGTACTCCTATGTTTAGATATCTAGTGACTTCCTTCAAGTCACGTCCAAAGGGTGTATCTTCATCCGGTTGCGTGAACTTGTTCCTTGCATCCGCCATCCTAAAAGAGTAGAAAAGATGAGGAGTCAGAATGAGAAGAGTTAGTAGTGATCTAGGGCTTTAGCTTAGTGGTCGTGTCCAACAGTCAGCGTGTGCTCTGATACCATCTTGTAGCGACCAGACCTCAAACAGTCCAATCTCTACGCTCCGGTGTCATCCCTGGATCAGTAATGCTGACACCACACAGTACTTGAAGGATTTATAACAGAGTAGCAATCACACACTTATTACATCGAGTGTCTCAAAACAGAACTTATTACAATAAATATGGCTTAAGGCCATCTAATAACGATAACAGCGGAAGGCTTGGAAGATAAGTGAGTCCATCAACTCCAACGGCATCACTGAGTATAGAACCACGACCTAAAGGCACCTTACTCGTCGTCTGAAAAGTCTGCAACATGAACGTTGTAGCCCGAAATGGGTCAGCACATGGAATATGCTGGCAGTGTAACACATAGAGAGCAATGAAAGAATAAGGCTATACTATATGCATATTTGGCTGGTGGAAGGCTCTATGGTTATAGTTTTTCATAAAGCCAATTTTTCCCTACTGCAAAGGAATACATTTTATTTAACTATCATGGTGGTTGTTAAACATTGAGAGTGTAGACACCCTCTCAATCCCAATTAAACATCATCATTAAAACCCAACAAAATTATTTAGGGTAACATGATGAGATTCACATGATAATCCAAGTACTAGATACTCAAGATGTCCATAACTGGGGACACGGCTAACCATGATTAGTTTATACACTCTACAGAGGTTTGCGCACTTTTCCCCACAAGACCCGATCTCCTCTGTTGGGATTCTCGCACTTCGTGGTGTTTGAGAAACGGATGACCGAGACATAGTCTTTCAGGAGCGCTAGCACCTTACAAACGGGTAGACCGTTACACCTACTTTCTCCTACATCTGCTAGTCTACCACTTTAAGAGTTCGCACAACTTAATCAACTATGCTAGAGCCCATAGTAGCTTGTGGCTGCACACGGAAGTTTCTAGTATGAATAAACTCATGATCCCTTTAAACCTGGGTGGCGGTCCAAAAGAAAAACAGGCAATCGCTGGAATACCCAGGTGCCTCAATCCACCCAGATGTGTATTTAAGTTGCCACCTTAGATAAACCATTAATTTAACAAACTCACATCTGTCATGAATTTCACTCACCCAATCCACGTCTACTAGCATAGGATGGCATAATAAGCAAATGTAGAAGTAACTCCCAAAGGTTTGATAATAAAACAGGTAATAGGTGCTACCTCATCTACTTCCTGAACCCACAAATTAATTAGATCCTAATCATGCAATGTGTGAGGATTGATCTAATGCAATAAAAACTAGTAATAGTAAGTATGATCAAAGTGTTAGTTGCCTTGCTGATGATCCGCAAAACCTGGCACGAATTCGAAATAATTACCCGTATGCCTGGTACTCGGTTCAAATCTTACAATGTACACCGAATTGAAACATCGATATTAAGTCTCGTACTATGTACATTCAAATGTTGTTTTTAGCCCCCCCCCCCCCCCCCCGCACAAACGCTACATACTTCCTGTATCGGTCAATCTTCCTCTCCTAACCACCTTAGGAAGCCATCGGTTTCCAACACACGTTCATTCTTTCTCTCATGTTTCGATCTCTAAGTCTCTCAACTACACAACCCAGTTTTCCACTCTGTTACCAAATGTATTTACCTCACACACCCGCCATTGCACCCCATGCCGAGCTCTCTCTCTCTCTCCCCCTCTCCCTCTCACCCTCTCGCGCTAAATACATGCATTGCCTATCTAGCCCCCAACCTCTCATGGATGCGCACGCACGCACATTGTATATCTAGGTCACTCCCTCGAGACTGTCTCACGCTTTCTTCCGCACGGCGGGCAACACTCGCTCAATCTCAATCTCACTCACACATCTGCTAGTCTACCAATGTAAGAGTTCGCACAACTTAATCAACTATGCTAGAGCCCATAGTAGCTTGTGGCTGCACACGGAAGTTTCTAGTATGAATAATCTCATGATCCCTTTGAACCTCGGTGGCGGTCCAAAAGATAAACAGGCAATCGCTGGAATACCCAGGTGCCTCAATCCACCCAGATGTGTATTTAAGTTGCCACCTTAGATAAACCATTAATTTAACAAACTCACATCTGTCATGGATTTCACTCACCCAATCCACGTCTACTAGCATAGCATGGCATAATAAGCAAACATAGAAGTAACTCCCAAAGGTTTAATAATAAAACAGGTAATAGGTGCTACCTCATCTACTTCCCGAACCCACAATTTAATTAGATCCTAATCATGCAATGTGTTAGGATTGATCTAATGCAATAAAAACTGGGTAATAGGAAGTATGATCAAAGTGTTACTTGCCTTGCTGATGATCCGCAAAACCTAGCGATTCGAAGTATCAAGCGGCGCACTCCGGGTACTCTATCACAAACAAACAAGCATACAATAAGTACTCAACTAATGCACAGGTAAAACTCAAATAAGAGATCTAATCAGAAAGTTCAACTTAAGAACTCCGATTGGTAAAAAGAAACAAAACGAACGAAGCAACGAAAGACAAACGACAAAAGAAACAAGCGTCGTTTACTAATATGGATCTAGGTAAAATTTTACGGAGGCAAAAACTTGTTTGAGTTGGTTAAACGGAAAGTGGGTTTCGAGACGAAACTCCAGGCACTTGAATCGCCTGATTCCGATAAACGAGCGAAAAGTTATACTAAAACGAAAATCGGATCAGAAATCATGATCAGAAAAATCGCGGATTTAATCCGAGAAAAAGAAAACGACGAACAGATTAACGAACGAACGTTCGTTATCTGGATCTAAACGATGAATGCGTTCGTTAAAACAAACAAACGAGCGAACGCTCGCTAATTAACTAAACCAAGAAAAAAACCGATCTATCTAAAAAACGAATCTGAAAAACCGAAAAAACCAGTGAAAACCAACGGTTTTCTAAAAAAACCGGCGGGCGGCGGTGGTTCGACCTCGTCGGCGGTGGGCTCCGGGGGCGGCGCGGGCGGGCGGCGCGGGCGGCTAGGGTTTTGGGCGGCGGCGGTGGCTTTGGGCTAAGGCGGCCCGGGTGGCTCGCTATATAAAGCCCCCGGCCAGGCGGAGTCCTGGACGGACACGGCCCAAGGTCGGTTCGGATTTTTTTAAATAATTACGCCCAGAAAAAAACAAGAGAAATACTAAACGGACTCCAAAAATTCCGAAATAAATTTTCCCTGGCTTCTAAAATCAAGCCGCACAGGATGAACATTTATTTGGGCCCTAAATGCAATTTTGAAAAACACGCATTTTTCCTAAATTCAAATAAAATAACAAATAAAACCAAAATGAAATCTTATTTGATTTTTTATTAAATCCTCAATATTTCTTTATTTTGGGAAAGTCATTTTATTCCCTCTCTCATATTTTGATAATAGAAATAATTGAAGATAAAATAAATAAAATCAAATTATCCTATTTTCAAAATTTGAGAAAACTCAAATATGAAAATAACGAAGTCCCCAACTCTCTCCGAGGGTCCTTGAGTTGCGTAGAATTTCTAGGATCAACCAAAATGCAAATAAATATGATATGCAATGATGATCTATTGTATAACATTCCAAATTTAAAATTTGGGATGTTACATTCGACCTCATGGTGGGCCACGCTCACTCAATCTCTCTCTCTCTCTCTGTATGTCTCGGTTGACATCGTTCTTTCTCGGACAAAAACGATATATCACCATGTTTGAGCCCAATTCGACCTACTCACATTGTATACTCTCTCATGCACATCGTCTATCTAGGTCACTCTCTCCAACCCGTTTCACTCTTTCGATCGCACGACGACCCTATGTGATCGGTTGACCTTGCTTCCTCCCACGCACAAAATATATCTACACGTCTGTGACTGGATCCTCTCTCAAGCTCTATCTTACAGCCCTCACCCTTGCCAAAAAGCTCAATCAGACAATATCTCTCCGGAGCATATATATTTGTTCAATGAATGTCGGACCACACTCACTTTGTCTCTCTATCAATATGTCTCTCGATTGACCTCGCTTTCTCACACCGTATCTTCCACGCGTTGAAGCTACTACCTCTCCATCCCTTGCAAAGCCAGAGCCTTGGATTAATTTGTGTAGGCATTTATTCCGGTCGGTTTAGATTATATTTTTGTAGCATTCGGCCCACAACATATCCAATCACCATAGCGGGTAATTAAGCTACGGCGAGCACCTAATATGAGCACCGGGGAGCCATTGGATCGAAGATGCAGCGGCACACATGAGGCCTGAATGTTTTATTTGCAAAAAAACATTTGGAGAGTTTGGAAATTGCACATAATTACAAATCCTACTCCCAAGCCATTGGATCTCACTTCCAACGGTGTCAAAACTCGCATCACCATAGTATCTAAGCTACGGGGTGGATGTGATATTCTATGCCGCTGTCATTTTTGTTCGTAAACTTGCAAAAAACGTGTAACTCGTGTCGTTACTTGTCTAACCGCGCAAAGTGTTTGTTCAAAAAAACCATCCTACACTGAAATATCAGAACAACACACGGGGGTCCCACTTGTCATTAATCAAATTTGGACATAAAACTAACAAATCTGAAAGACGAGATTCGAACTGGCAACCTGGACTACAAAGCGTAAGTCGATAGCCTGAAAAAATGAACGGTTGTTGGCTTTGTCCCATAACTTGATTTTATACAGTACTTGTGTTGAGTAGAGTAGAGGGAGTGCCTCATCAACACGTGCATGACCGTTATCTCACTTACTGGTGGGTCCCAGGTCTGCGATCTCAATCTCTCTTCTCTCCATTGTCTAACCTTTGCACGGGCACACACGAAGAGCGGTGCTAGCTTGCCGTGGTGTTATTACAACTAAAAAAACTTGGAAAATAGAAGAATCGCCTAGAACAAGAGACGTTGTGGCTGGTCGAGACGGAGCTAACCACATCTATCCTCCGTGCCACGTTTGCATGATGAAGCTGTGTGGCTAGTGGGGTGTTTTCAACCAACTGGCTGGGTCCCGAGGTTGAACCATAGGTACTACGTCTGATACAGTATATTTTTACACGCACATTTTTCCTCCGTGCCGAGACGTGGCACACCCTACCGCGCGGTTTCGGGGTCCTCCCGGGTGGTGTACGCATATATTCTTCCTGACGTGGGACGCCCTACCGCGCGTTTTCTGGGTCCTCCTCGGTCGTAGCGCCGAAGCAAGTAAATGAGTCGTCAAATCACGAAAGACCACCATTCCCGCCGAGTACATCAGTGAAGCACGGTGGCTAGCTAGTTGGGCTAGTTCGACCGATTAGCTAGGCCGCCGCCACATTTGTTTTTTCACCCCTTTTTTATCTACTTGCCGGCAGGTAAATTTAAATATCCACCGCGGCGTTGCTCTGGTGTTTGGGTGCGGCAGGATTTTTAATTTTTTGATTGACGGGAGCAGGCACGGCAGGATTTTTAATTTTTTGATTGACGGGAGCAGGCGCGGCAGCAATTAGTCATGATGACTCCGCCTGTACCCACTGCTCCCTGATGTGAGAAGTTGTCGACTGGTGTTTTACCATGGTGAAAACCAAAAGATTCCCCGCTCCCTCTGCCTTCTCGTAGATTGCATTGCCTTTCAGCCGTTTCGCCCCCTTTGCTTCCTCTCCCCATTGCTTCTACCTGGTGCCATGGCAGCGCAGCAGATCACGGAGTCCGAGGTGAGGCTCCTAACACAGGAGCTCCATGCCAAGGATGCGGAGCTCAGGGCCAAGGACGTGGAGCTCCGTGAGCTCAAGGAGGAGAGGAGTGCCATGCTCCTCCGTTATGTGCGGGAGTTCACGGAGCTTCAAAAGCGGCAGGGGTCCACCACAAAGATGCTCGAGGCGTCGGCGGCATTGCTGCAGAAAGCGAGAGATACGATAGGCCGTCAGGGGAGCTGGCTGGAGCGCGAGCGGGCCGATCGTGACGAGGTCTAGGGTCGCCTCAGCCACTTGGTGAACCAAGTTGCCATGCACGTGTTGCGGCTGTGCGATTCCTACCATCATGACAGCGCGACGATGCCGGCCGTCGGGCTAAACCCGTTCGACCACCCGATCGACTTCAACAAGCTGCGGCTTCCTGACCTGGTCTCCTTCTTCACCTATATCTCCGAGGAGCTGAGCCGTCTCCGCACGATGGTGGGGGCTAAGCTGGACAAGAAGGGGTTGCGGGCTATCGCCGCCGTTGCCGGGCGAATCCTTTCAGGGCTCTGTCACCGGAATCCATTCGTGCCATTTGACGCCATCTTTGACGAGCTGGCTCCCGTCGACCGGGAGCGGGCTCTGCGAGCGATTGCACCCTACATCACCAATGTCGTGCGCCTCGAGAAGCAGAGGGACTTCGGTGGTGTTTAGGCGCCCTCTGCATGGGCATGTCCATGTCTTGGCGCAACATGACCGTTGGATCAAACTCAGACGGTGCAGATCAGTCACTATAGCACAAAGCGTGTGGGTGTGTTTGGTTGCTTTCTCATCTCAATATAGTAGTTTCCTCTTCGTGTATTTTTGTCAACCTACTAGTGTGGACTCATGCACCCTTCATGCACTCTCCCAAACACCCAAAAGTGGACCGAGAAGGGAACTTTTACTCCCATCCCGTGCCCCCTTCATACACCCTGCCTAACACTATTCATGCTTCATATGGTTCATGTTTCATGGAGTACTGTAGCACCGTACTCTCCATGCGCTGTGGACCTAGTTCTGTTAACATTGATCTCACCGTCCATTCTCGACCGGACAATCGAAAAAGCGGTACTATGTTACATATAGGAGTAGTTGACATGAGCACAACATCATTTGTTATCGTCATATCTTACTACACTAGCAACAAGATTGTGTAGTACTAACGTATGAACCACTGCACATGCCTAGTAGTAGGAGCACTGTGTATGTTCAAGTGGCTAGCGTGTTTCGCACTCCTTCGTCGTAAGAGTGGAAACGCTTGCTGTAATCATTTTTTCTTCTGAAAAACAGTGGACACGCTCTACCGTGCGGATCCTCCTCCAGCCATGCACTAAATTACTCACATTCATCGACGTGTGGGATAGCCAGCATCGGGGTCCACCAGCCATGCACTAAATTACTCCGTAGTAGAGTGAGGGTAGACTACCCCGATCGAAGCGCCGCAGTAATGCCCAATGAGCTGTCAAATCACAAAACCCCCTCCTTTCCAGCAGTAAGTTGGATGGACGAAGCAACCATCATTTCACTCTTCTCTCTCAGCTTCCTCTCTACCCAACCCTCGCTTCTGCCTCATCTTGTTCCTCATTTCTTCAAGAAAACCCCGACCTGCTTCTGCCATTGTTCTTCTCTCCCAAAGAAGGAAAGGTGAGCGCATCAATGGTGTTGATTCTGGCCAAGGCTCGGTCTTGCAACCCCGAGACTGATCCTATAACTCCCTCCATTTTCTTCTTTTGGGTTTGTGATTATGGTTTCTTTTCTTTTATTTCTATTTGACAGTTTCTTGATGGATGCTGGAGCACCGGCCGAAGTGATGTCTATGGCTCCGGCCAAAACCATCGAGGCTCATGGTACGAAGAAGTGCAAGCACCCTGCCGAGACTACTGCAGACAAGCTCAAAGCCATCGCCCTGTCAAAGCCCCCCTCTCCGGGATCCCTCATTAAGCAAGTCCAGGTAATATCTCTTCTTGACGATCTTTTTCTCGATCTTGATCATGTTTTTTCATCTAACACGCTGTACTAGTACTAGTAGTACAACTTTCTGGGTGATCTTGCATGTGATTTTTGTGTGCCAAATGACGGTTCTAAATTCCTCTTTTGACCAAAACATGCGAGAGGTTGACACTGATTTCTTATAGATTACTTTCAACTACTCCCTCTTTCCCAAATTTCTTGTCTTAGATTTGTCTAGATACGGATGTATCTAATACTAAAATGTGACTTGATACATCCGTATCTAGACAAATCTAAGACAAGAATTTTGGGACGGAGGGAATACTTTATGAACATCAATGCTACCTTTTAAGAGGGTATATTTTCCTTAGTAACTTGTGTTATGGATATTGCATGTAATCCCTCTGCTCTCATGCCTTTGAAGACATGTTCTAGTGTCTTTGTTCACTCATTTCTGTGTGTATATGTAGTCATATATGGAGTATAATATCGAAAATCATCTTATATTTCTGAACAGAGGTAGTAATAAATTATGGTTTATGTTTGAATTAGAACTAGGTCCGTGGTGGAGATGAAGTTCTCAAAGTCATGCCGTGTGACCTGAAAGACCTGATGATGAGTTCTAGTGCTGAACTATCCAGCTGCTATGTCCTTGTCGCCACGTGTCCTGAACTAGTGTTATCCTGTAGCATTGTTGTTAGGCGTGTTCTCGAGGCTGTACTTAACCACAACAATTTCTTGGCTGTGCCTTTGATTACGAAGGGTGTGGTTCTTGTAAAGCTTCCCAACAAATCTGATGTGGCCTGTCTTCATCATCATGTTTATGAGCGGAAAGACCACTCTGTTAGGTTCTCCAAGGTTGACAAGATGGTGATGGTGCATGTAGACATCTCACACAAAGTCCATGGCCTAGTCAGTTATGCGGGGTTCATCTCGTAGGTCGGTGGCAAAAAATAGTCTGCAGAGTTTAGTTAGTGCAACTTTGCTTGTCTGTAGTAAGTACTATTGTTTAGTACTTGATTTGTGTTTGTGAACCCTGTATTGTTTATTAGTACTTCGGCTTTTGGTGTGTGGTCAGTCCTGAGAACGGTCTATGTTAATGTCTGTCCACTCAATTCAGTCTGTATATTTTGAAGTATCCATATCATATTTTTTGTGAGGACGGTCTATCAATTATGGTTACACTCCAATATCTGTATGCATTGCAGGGTTTATCGCACCCACCAGGATTTCCAGCCCCATGGATGTTCGGTCCATACGATTTGTCACGACCTTTGGACTGTCCTGCTTGTGGGAGTAGGTGGGGCCCTGCATGCCACGCGTAGTTGGACGATCAATCTTCTGTTTAGTACTTCAACATAGTGATTTCCTTGTAAGGATTCACTCGTGTCACATCAAGTAAATCTTATTGATTTACTGTCTAAATCTTATTGATTTAATGTCATGTTTTCTTTCTTTTCCTGCAATTTTAAGATGCAGGTTTTGCCATGTGACATTCATCACAGAATAAACCGTTTGGTTTGCTCTACGATGGCTATTTTTGCAGGTTTCACTTCTTATGTTGTGTCAGTAACGTAGGCACTGTCCATCACTTATATTACTGGAAAAAATTGGATCAGTCTGTTGTCTGAGTACAAGCTGAATCCCTATGATGAACTACAGTTTGGTTTAACAAAAACGCCACAATTAGTCCTTCTCACGTTTAAAAGAAATGAAGAAAAAAACTGGATCACGGTCACGGATCCTAGTCAAGTTAGAAAGCTGATCATAGCAGACCATACATGATCGCCGCTGTCTCGCACAGATCGAGCACCGACAGTTGCTCTAGCACTAACAGCGGCAGCAGCTCAGTCTGATCCAGCCGAGGAGTGGGCACCGACCGCGTCAGCGGATCAGTCTGATCTACCGGAGGATCGGGCATCGACACCGGCACTTGCTCCGACACCGGCACCAGCTCTACAAGGAGCACCATCTCCAGCAGCAGCAGCGGCTTCGGCACCTGCACCAACACTTGCACTTGCATCTACTCCGGCCCGTGCAGTTGCACCGGCAACAGACTGGGCTGCAGTTCACACTTCATATACCAAAGTCCTTACAAAAACTGACATGTCCACCTTCTTGGTAAGCATTGGCCGCCCAATTGCTTCGTTCTTTTTTCTTTCCATGTTGTTTCACATGATTCATTGTGTTGATCTAACTGTTTGGGTATGTCTTTTTTTTTGCAAACAGAGAATTCCTAGAGCAACAAGGGAGTCGTTCAACAATCCGGGCGACCGTGGCCAAGTTTCTCTTACCATGCGCAGCCTTGGTGTGAATGAACCTGCTCAATATATCATAAGTACAAAGGATGGTCGCATTATGATTGATGCTAAAGGATGGTCAAGGTTCAAATCTAAATCATATCTTGCGGTAGGGGATGATGTCAAAATCGAAGTTTCTCGGCAAGGAGAGCTGGTCCAAATCTACTTTGAAATTCTTCAGTAGCAACACGCAAATGCCTAACTGATCTATCCTCCGAGAGATTTTGATGTAATAATCTGGCATGGTGAAACAAGTGTCCTGTGTGTATAAGAAGTACGATAGCATTATTTATCACATGGTATATCGTTGATAGAATTGCAACTCTGATTGCTGGTTAGGAACTGTCGTTCGATTTCATTCCAACAGCTGCCGTGCTTTATTCAATTTTGTTTATTCTCCTTGCGACAGCATCTAAAACCAGCGCCGTACCGATCGCTTGCAATATGAAAAGCGCTGAGGTAGAACACATGGCCCCCAAACATGCAGGATCGGCATGCGGCCCAAAGTCCAGAATAGGACCCCACATGTAGCAACGGATTTTTCCGTATCTAAAAGTCAATATATGCGTTGTTAGTGTCTTTACCAACGGTTTAGGATGCGTTGCCTTATCCAGTGTTGCTAGCGCATAATGCAACACTTATACTTCTGTTGGTAATTGGACCGTTGCAAGAGTACAACACATAAAATCGACTACTACAACACTTTTATACGTTGGTGGTTAATGTACAGGAATCCAAATCTCATTGCTTGGCAACAAAGAATTTGCAACGCTTCAGGTGTTCATACATATATTTTTAATAATAATATGCACCTAATGTTGTAAATAATGGAAATAATTATCTATATGAAGCGAGAAGCAAAATAGAAAGAAAACATATATTGGATAAAACTATTGGATTACAATAGTGGATATTACAGGGGGTACATCATCCAAATGTGATGCATAATCTAAATATATTTTTGACAGCGAAACTTAAACTAAAAGCATCCATCAACATCTGTACAACTTAAAAAACTTATCCTAGGAAAATCATCCAACAGGAACATCCGATCCCTACAACTTAACTAAAACTGAAAGCATCCATCATCATCATCATGAACCAAAACATCATCATCATCATGAACCGGAACATCATCATCACATCATTGCAGTATACTTGTCACGCAGCCATATAGTCATCCATATATCTTTTGAATCTACAAAGAAAATAACAAAATGAACTGTTAACACACAATGCATTGACATGACGCAACTAGTGATAGAGGCAGGATATTAGACACATAAAAACGTTAAAGGCCATGCAATCTTTGTTGTTTTTGCATTACCAAGAACATTGTAGTAGAACGGTAGGAAGAGTGAGAGAGTATACCTTCCATGGCATCGTCCATGACTTGCTCCACGAACTCAACTTGCTCTATAGCGCCCCCCTGCATCCAGTTGGTGCGTGCAACTGCAAAACCAAGGGAAAAAGGTGCAACACAAGTGAAGCTTCATCAAGTTCCATCTATTATATTATCTAAACAAGAGACAAACAAGCAATCATGTTCGTCCACATAGATTAAATTATCTTGATCATCAATTTTATATATTAACAGTGAAGGTTAAAAAGATGTAGTATTACATACAAATAAAGTCATGTAAAAATAGTTTGGCGTGTCACGTACACATCTTTCATCCAAGTCTTATATGACTTTTCTATTAAAAAATATATCTCCATAGTATGGCTGCCAACTATACAATCACATGCAAACTCGTAGTGTACATTGCTATTGCATAGTATGGCTGCCAACTATAAGGAATAAGAGTCCGACCACCACAAAAAATATAAAAAAATCCATGCGGACTCCTATATTACTAAAATAAAATAAGTCGCATATGCCTTTTTCGTCCACATAGGTCAAAAATACATACACCATTGATTTCTTCTTTGATGATTGGGATTAACAGATATGTGGAAGTTACGTAACACCAATCTTATGTGCGTACAAGTCTACCATAATCTTACATAATGATAATTGATAAGTCCAAAAGTGCATGAGCGATATTCTCAAGGAAAAGGAAAAATGAGGTCCGTCAATTCATCAAATATGTATATGCATACATCTATGTTTGTGCCCGAGACAAACAAGGTACTGTAGGCCAATCTGGCCAGCCGGCCAAGCCGTACGCTAATTCCATGCATGTGACATCATGCTTCTGTCACTCATTGATTAAGATATGTTTTCCTTGCTTTTTTAATTAAACATTCCATTATGAATTCAGAGAGATACCAAACTAGACACTATTTGCATGATTGTTGTACATGCATACTAGCGTATATAATAAAAAAATATTTAGGCAGCACATGCAAGCATATACGACTAGAGAAGAATGAAATATCGACTCATGTGAATAAGAAAACAAAAAGAAGGTTAACTAGCTTGCTGACATGCTTAATAATTTAACAAGTTTTAGCAAAAAAATAACAAGTTTACCTTCTCCAGTCAACTTCATGTCTTTTTCGTGTAGATGCATCAAATTGTACATTTCTAATTTTAAAAATAAACTAGGTAATTGGCGTGCGTTGCAACAGGGGCATAAGTATTTTGTATGCAATCATCATGATTAACCTTCTATACCATAGTGCACATGCTTTGCTATGGAACCACAATAAAGAAAGGTCGACAAAATAATTTGTCAAATGAGTACAAATTCAACTATCATTTCAGCTATCGCACATGCAATGTTTTCAAATTCAATATTTTTCAACTACCATTTGAACTACATTTGCAATAGCTATCCTTATACAAGAGTACTCCTTAAACAAACCAAATATTTTTGAAGTGTGCTGATCTGTTCAAGGGCTAACAAAGGCGAGCGTGCATTGAATCTTTCCCAGGAGAGCAAATTAGAATTCGAGCAAGGCAAAAAAGTTAGCCAAATCATGTTTGAAGAAAACAACCCCAATTGCATATGTTACCTTTCATAGTTGTTACTTTGAAGACAATTCTGATTTCTCCTCCGAGTTCTACATACAGATACAAGACTGTTAGAGAGATGAGAGCATCTTATTTCTATTCTTGTTAGAGTGGACATATTCAAGAAAAAAATTGGTGTGTGTGTGCTCCGGGGGGGGCACCCTGAATGAAGAAGGAAATCCCTTGATTTATATGATTATCATAGATATATGACCGACTAAAAAGTATAGCAAGCCATACTGATGTTTGACCGTCCAAACTCCTGCAAGACTTCCTCACTCAGTAGCTTTACCAACGTACCAAACAGATACTTGATCTCCTAACATGAATGTTGTGATAACACAAAGATCAACTCGCAAAAGGAAAATCATGTCACATAGATTACAATGGCTATGTACACACAGAAAGAGAATCTAAACACACACAAAGGAAAAAAAGAGGCACTTGTTCAAAGAAGCCACTGAAACCAGGCCGCATGGAGCTCGGCATACTTGCAAATCTAGCTCAATATCTATATTTACTGGGTGGTCGCTCCTCTTTACTGAGCAATGAGGAACACTGGCCAGGCCCCTGATGCGCATGCAACATTACTGGGGAAATCTTAATGTGATCACGGTAATATGCTCTGTCCTGGCCCCTGGTGCACATGCAACACTACTGGGGAAATCTTAATGTGATCACGCTAATATGCTCTGTCCTGGCCCCTGGTGTGCACGCAACGCTGCTGGGGGAAATCTATTGTGCATATGATGGATAGATTTCTACCAAAATCAAACTTTAGAGGTAAATTATTGATTAACAGGAGTGGACCAACTCACCTGAAGCCAGAGGAGGAGGAGAAAGCTACATGGTTGCTTCGTCCCGAGCGGCAGCAAGTATGTCCAGTGGCCGTTCCTCCCTGCACATCTACAGGAGAAAACAAGAGCAGAGGTTAGAAGAAGGGGGAGAGAGAGGACGGGGCAAGGGGTGAGGAGGGGATGCACTCACCGGATGAGACAAGGACGACATGGCCACCGGCGCCGGAGCTGACGCCTGAAACCCTAGCCATGGGGGAGGGTTGCAGGTGGGCTTTGGTGGCTGCGAGCGCCAGATCTAGTTGGATGGGAGGGCGCCGTGGTGCGAGAGGACATCGGGATATGCTTCACGGTGGAGGGATTGGCCGAACCGAACGTCGCCTGAATCAGCCACCGCCGGTGGCGCAACGAGGAGCCGCGTGAAGAGAGAAATTGGACGTGCGAGGGATGGGTGGGTGGGAGTTGCGGCGGATCCGGTAGCCTCCGGTGTTGCGAGGAGGGAGGTTGGAAGGAGAAGGGCCGGTGGCGAAGTGGGGCGTTGGAGGGAGACGAGACGGTTGGTGGCGGCGATTTGGGAGAGACCAGGGAAATCGGAGGATCTATTTCTCACGCGTCTCTTTCTTCTTTCCTTTATTATTTTTTCCACATATGTATATCAATCCACAACGCATATGCTGCACCATTTATATGTGTATCTATTATTAATTTTACAACGTATGGTGAAAATGTTGTAGAATTTGTGTTGCTTTATAAGATGTATCCTTGTAGTGTTAACCTGGTTTCGAGAAGCACTAGCTCAGTGCAGAAGTGGTGTCCTCCTCCTGCTGTGGATTGGGCGAAGATGAATGTTGATGCTGCGTTATCTCGCAATAGTGAAAGGGAAGCCCTGGCAGTTGTGAGCCGGGATCATACATGCTTCTTCCTTGGAGCATCGGCACTGGTGTGCGAAAGTGTTACTGATCCAGAGATCCTAGAGGCAATGGCATGTTGCGAGGGGCTATCTCTAGCTCTTGACTTAAACCTGCAACAAGTTCAGATTAGCACCGATTGTTCAACAATAGTCAAGCATATCGGAGCGGCATACTTGGGGCCCAACAAAGTTATTATGGACGAGATCAAGATGAAGAAGAATATGTTCCAAACCATGGAGATCATACATGAAAAACACGAGTGTAATGTTGAAGCGCATGTGCTCGCAAAAGCTACTACTTCTTTGCCCTATGGACGCCATCTTTGGCTCACAGGAACCCCCGAAATTATTTGTATACCTATGACTGTTAATCTTCAATAAAGCAGCTTTTATCCCTCAAAAAAAATCTGAGTATTATATTCTCAGCTGAACCCCCATAATGCCCGTGCGTTGCAGAGGGGGTATATTTCTCAGCAAGGCGAGCCTGTGATATAAAAGATTTGTATATTTCTTTACAGAGGGAGTATCTCTCTGTCAAAAAATATATTTATGTGTAACTAGTTACTCCTGTCTTTCTACTTCCTTTCGCTGATATGTGGGGCAACCGGGAACGGGGTCCACGTGCCATATGCACAAATTAGAGTGCACAACTTCACAGTAGGCACACCCCGGTCGTAGCAACGCAGTAATGCCCAATGAGCCGTCAAATCACAACCCCCCTTTCCAGCTTTAGCAGTATGCTGGACGGACGAAGCGGCAATATTTCACTGGGCCTGAATCCCCTTCTCCCTCGTCTGTTTGTTCAGAGAACCTAAGTCCCTTGGTCGCAGGTAATCCTAGGATGGCAGCCGCCGCCGTTGATGCATTTTTCTTCCTACTGAATCTAGTGTGTTTCATTTGCAGTGCCCGAAGTGCGAGTACCCTACAGGTTTCTGCACCCTCGGCGAGACACTACACTTGTTCCTTCTCATCCTAACACAGCATTTTGAAACGCGCACAATATGTTCCTAGAATCCTCTTTTCTATCCGGGAGGGTGGGTTTTTTTGAACATGATGTGTTCTCATATTATTTTTCCTACAGTGTATTATTTGCTCTGCCAGAACACATGTACTCAAGATGCTCGGCCTTGCCATAACTGAATACACTAGTTTAATGGTCACAGTGAAGACAAGCCATGGATATAAGTTCCGAGTTGGGTTCATGAACCAAGAAGATCGCTGCTTTTTTTATGGCCGAACTTGGATAAACTTTCTCAAGTGTTACGGACTGAAAGTTGGCGCACGAATGTTGATGGAAATAGCAGAACCTGGTCTCATCTTCACTGCAATCTTCCACCCCGACGTTGTTCCAATTATTCATCCATGTTAGTTTTGTATCTGGTTCTTGCTTGTTGCCTCGATTACTTCTTAATCCACCTATTCTGTCTAACTAATCACAATTTAACTTTAGAAGTAGCAACGAATCTCTCACGAAGATGCTACTTCTAACTAATATTTTCTTATAATTGGTGGCACGTGTAGGTTTTTTCAGAGTTAAGCAGTCTGCTCGTTTGTTACTCTGTAATAACTCGGCTATTACTAATGGCACTGAAGTTGACTGGATCCACATCCACAAGTTCCTACACTTTATTGATCGTGTTGAGGTCCTTGTGGGGCGTTTCAATGGTGGAAGGCCACATGGGATATGTGTGCCACTGCTGCACTCGTTGAACAGGTCCAACTATGTCGAGAAACTTATGGTACGAGCTGTTTTCTGTTATATATGTTGTTTATAAACTATTGCTTATACATAGTTTTACAGCTGTGATCTTCTTGAAATAGGAACTGACGAGTTCTATTGTTCCTATACAGATGCCTGACCATGGTCGGGTTAGACTTGCGCTTGGTCACAACATGATGTTTATGTTGACCTACTCTATTCCCCTTGGAGGTGAAAAGATACTTATTCATGGGTGGTCTTAAATAATGAAGGCCCGTCCATCTTGGAGAATAGGACAAAAGATTATGTTCATGCTTTTCCATGGCTCTAAAGCGAATATCCTGTTTATTGACCACGTTGCGAGATGAAGCCGCTTTCAGAAGGTTGTGGATGCGCGGGGTGGCGCCTAGGCCTTGTCCTGGGGCTTGGCTACCTCACCCTCGGTTAATTGTAGGCAAAGTAGCACTGTTCGAGGCGTGCTTTGTACGGTTGAACCTGTATAAGTACTCATACCGCTTTCAGCTTTGGTTGTTAAGTGCCCCTGCTGGTTTCAGTTAAGGTTGTTAAGTACTCCTGCTGCTTTTACAGTCTGTCATGTTTCTTCAGTCCTGTCTTCCTCCAGCCGCCAAAACCAAACTAGCGCCGGCAGGGCCGCCTGCTTCCGCCTCCCATGACTGGCTGCGCCTCAGCGCACGCATCGCCGCCCCACCGTCTCCTAAATCGTTAACTCCGACGTCCTCCGCGCGCTTTGGTGCGCTCACCCCGGCGCCGCCCTCTCGCGTTGTCAACATGGTCAACAAACAACAGGAATCGGCAGAAGTACGTGGAGAGGATGATAGTAGGGGCCCACCATGTCAGTGTATGGAAAAATAAAATGCTTCCTCCTAGTGTTTTCCTGACATCTGGGACCCACGACATTGTGAGCGTATATAGTGAATAGACAAGAGAACAGCACAAGATCGGCTGACACCTGGGACGTAGCCACTCGAGCAGTAATTTTTTTCTTTGGTATTGTTGAGACGGAGCAGGGTTCGAACTGGGCTGTGGCCCGTCTAGCCCAGGCTTATATTTTATGTTCACCATGTGACCAGCCCAGCTATTTTTTCTTTGTGAAAATGAGCCCAGTTTATTTTTTCTGAAGAATACCCGATCCAGGCCTACTTATTTTTCTACGCCCTAATGGGCTGCAACTCTTTCAAGACGCCAGAAAATCTTGAAAGTAATATGAAATGGGTTGTAAATATAAAAACAGATGACAAATTGGCAATTACTTTATAATTTCTGAATTTTATTACATTTTCAGATTCCTATTTCACTGGGCATTAACCTAATTTAAATATATCTTCAAAGTACTTTAAATCTGGCTGGACATTTCGGTATTAAAAATAGTTTGGAACCCACACACATGCGAAATTGGCCCAGGCCAACCAAAAAAAGACAGCAATAAATTGTATAAGAAGTTACCATGAGCTATATATAAATTATTAAAAAAAGAGGGAGTGGTCTGACTTGTGGGCCTGTTTAGTTGACGCGTATGCAAGATTTTTTTAGTTATTATATACGTCGACAAACGATTCTAGTAGACGTAACCGTTGGATGTCAATCGAACGGCCGTTGTGTTTCTTCAATCTCTGATCTTCTTGCTCCAGCCGCCAAAGCAGCGCTGGCAGGACCGCCTACTCCCGCCTCCCGTGGCCGGCTGTGCTGCCGCATAGGCCTCAGCGCCCCCTACTACTCCCACCGCTGGCCAGGGCATCCCTCTACTCACCCACACCCCCTGTAATTCTACGGCGATTGCAGCCTCACACCGCACCCGAACCGGTGAACGCTCGTACTCCTCTCCGCATGGGCATGCACTGCCGCGTCTTCCCTGGCTCTGCGTCGTCTCCTTCCTATGCCTCGCCGTCGTCCACCGCCGTGGTGCTCTCGGCGCGGCGTGGTCAATGTGGTCAATGACCGACTTCCATCGGAAGAGTACTGTATGTGGAGAGGCTGACAGGCTGGGTCCACGGCAGCCGCAAGGAAGTGCCTCCTTATTACGCGTAAAATAATTATTCCTCCACCTGACAGCGGGGACCCACCGGATGGGCCACCAGTATTTTGCAAAAAAATCGTTTCCCCTGACTGCTGGGACCCACCGGACGGGCCACCATATTTCGCGAAAAAAACATTCCCCCCGCTGTCAGCTCAGACCCACCGGAAGTGCCTCTTTATTACGCACAAAAAAATGAATACTCCCCCAGCTAGCTAGGACCCACCTTGGTGGGAGGCTGACTTGTGGGCCTACTAAGTTGAAGGGGACGAAGGGCTTTGTCAACTTAGTCAATATGAACGATTCTAGCTCCAGTGACCGTACGATGTCCATCCAACGGCCGTAGTGCTTCTTCAACCTCTGGTCTTCTTGCTCCAGCCGCCCAAAGCAACGCCGGTCGTGCCGCATGCTCCTGCCTCCCGTGGCCAGCTGTGCTGCCGCGGAGGCCTCACCGCCCCTACTATTCCCACCGCTGGCCAGGCCCTGCGGCGACGGCAGCCTCACACCGCAGCTGAACCAGTGAACCCTCGTACTCCTCTCCGCGCGGGCTTCCACTGCCGCGTCTTCCCGGCTACGCGGCGTCCCCTTCCTAGGCCTCGCCGTCGTCCACCACCGTGGTGCTCTCGGCGCGGCGTGGTCAATGTGGTCAATGATCGACTTCCATCGAAAGAGTACTGTGCGTGGAGACGCTGACAACTGGGTCCACGGCCGCAGCAAGGAAGTGCCTCCTTATTACGCGCGAAATAATTATTCCTCCACCTGACAGAGGGGACCCACCGGACAGGCCACTGTATTTCATGAAAAAACGTTTGCCCCTGACTGCTGGGACCCACCAGCTACATGTTCGCACGCAAGGAAGTGCCTGACAGTCGGTACCCACCTGGTCGAACCGTACGTAGCATTGTCATTCTGGTCGCGAACGTGTACGTACATATATACTGGTCGATGTAGAGGCGCGCACGTGTCGTAGTAGAGGCACGCACGTAGCATGTACACGTACGTACAGCGGCCAGGGTGCAAGAAAGAAAGTACGGCCACGTATGTGTACATACGGGAGGGGTCTCGAACGCCTACTCGCGCATACGTACGGCCAGGGCTTGTGTACATGGCTGGGTCGGAACGGAGAAACAACGTCGTCGTCGTGTTCATGGGGAGGCAACGGAATGCGTCGTGTTCATGGGGAGGCAACGGAATCCGTCGTGTTCATGGCGAGGCAACGGAATGCGTCGTGTTCATCGGGAGGCAACGGAATCCGTCGTGTTCATGGGGAGGCAACGGAATGCGTCGTGTTCATCGGGAGGGCTTGGACGGAACTGGTGATGGAAACGAGGCCTGGCGTACCGCAGAACGGAGGAAACGGCCTTGTGTTCGACCGGCCACGTTCGAAACGGGATCCTGTTCATCGGGAGGGGTCTGGCGTACCGCAAAATGGAGGAAACGGACCTCCTACGGTCGAAACAGGGGTCCTGTTGATCGGGAGGGGTGTGGCGTACCGCAAAACCGACAAAACGGACTTGTGTTGGAGCACTACGGTCGAAACGGGGGTCCTGTTCATCGGGAGGGGTGTGGCGTACCGCAAAACGGGACTACACGGGATAATATTCATCTCCACCGTCGACCCCTCCAGCCTCCACGAGCTACTGTTCATCCACCGTCGACCTCCTCCAGCCTCCACCTGCGACTGTTCATCCACGGGCTCCTTCTCATCCAACGTCCACCACGCGCTACTCCACCGGCTACTGTTCAACCATCCCTCTCCACGGGCTCCTGTTCAACCACCCCTCCACGGGCTACTGTTCATCCTGCCCTCCACTGTCTACTGTTCATCCTGCCCTCCACGGGGTGGTCCTATTCATCCAGCCCTCCAGGGGTCCTGTTCATCCAGCCCCAACCGGCTCGATCGATGAGGGTCCTGTTCATCCAGAGGCAACACCACGGGGTCCTGTTCATCCACCCCCACCGGGAACTGTTCATGCAAACCCCCCAGCAACACTCACTGTTCATCCAGAGGCAGCATCGACCGGCTTCAGTTAGCAGCAGTAGCGAAGGAATCGCTCGTTCGGGTTCAGTTAACAGCCGTCGATCGATCGCTCGGGTTCAGTAACGCGTAGCCTGTAGTGCAATCGCTCGGGTTCAGTTAGAGCCAACGCCTCGCACACACGCGCGTACGTGTACGAGAGAAGCACGCATCGCTCGGCCCCCGACCTCCCACCGTAACCGGGAACTCCCCGAAATTTTTTCCGTCATGGACGGTCCAAAGAATGTCATGCAGCTGTGTCTCCGGCCCGCCCAGGACGAAAAGCCCATTTTCTGTCATGATTTTTTGTCATAGAAGTAGGAGCCCACCACATCTATGATGATACCAGGTTTTGTCACAATTATCGTCATAGAAGTGTCATATGTATGACAGAATTTTTTTCGTTCGGCCCAAAATGTCACGGATGTGTCTTTTTTTGTAGTGCCCCTCGCTGTGCCGCCCTGCTGCGGCCGGCCGGCTGGCCGCAGCCGGGTCCGCCCCGCCCTGCACGCCCTCCTTCTCCCCGGGGCTCTGCTCGCTGCAGCGCCGACGTGCGTCGTGCGTCGTGCGCGCCCCGTGCCCCTCGGGCACGCGCCCGTTCGGGCGATGCCCGCACCCGACGCCCGAACCCGATTGGCCCCCTGGCCCAACGACAAAGGGGGCCCACGCCTAGAACGTTATAAAAAGAGAGAATTAATAAAAAAATGAATAAATAATAGTTAAAAATAATTAAAATATTAATTAATTAATTAATTAACTAAATAATTAATTAACTTAATTAATCCTAATTAGATTAGCCTAATTAACTATTGTTAATTAATTTATAGTGTATGACATGCGGGACCCACACGTCAGTTTGACTAAGTCAATGCCCTGTTGACTGCTGACGTCATGATGACGTCAGCAAACACTATTCTGGATAATGTTGATCTAAAATAATTAAATAAATTCTGAAAATGATTAAATCTTTTAAAAATTAATATAAAATAAACCGTAGCTCGGATGGGAAAACTTTGTACATGAAAGTTGCTCAGAACGACGAGACAATCGGAATACGCTACCCATTCGTCCGCCAAACATCCCGAGCATAGCAAACACGCAACTTTCCCCCTCTGGTTCGTTTGTCCGAAAACGCGAAACACCGAGGATACTTTCCCGGTTGTTTTCCCCCTTCGCCGGTATCACCTCCTACTGCATTTGGGCACACCTAGCACCGTTACTTGTCATGTCATGCATCGATATGCATCTTTTTGCATTGTATTCATTGTTTCTTCCCCCTCTTCTCTCCGGTAGACCACAAGACTGACGCCTCTGCTGGTGCCCCTATCGACTACGTTGTTGATGACCCCTACTTGCTAGAGCAACCAGGCAAGTCCCTCCCTTGATCACCAGATATCGCCTATTCTTCTCTTTACTGCTTGCATTAGAGTAGTGTACCATTTTACTGCTTTCCAATAATCCAATTCTGATGCATAGCCTGTCCTTGATACTACTGTTGTTACCTTTACCTGCAATCCTAAATGCTTAGTATAGGATGCTAGTATTCCATCAGTGGCCCTACATTCTTGTCTGTCTGCCATGCTATACTATCGAGCCGTGATCACTCGGGAGGTGATCACGGGTATATACTTATATACATCATATATGATACCTGTGGTGACTAAAGTCGGGTCGGCTCGTAGAGTACCCGCGAGTGATTCACGGAATGGGGGCTGAAAGGACCTTTGTTCCGACGGCCCTCTCGGTGGATCTTTGTGGCGGAGCGACAGGGCAGGTTGAGACCGCCTAGGAGAGAGGTGGGCTTGGCGCTGGTCGGCGTTCGCGGTTACTTCTAAATAACACGCTTAACGAGATCTTGGTATTTGATCTGATTCTAGCCACTGGCCTATATGCACTAACCAACTACGCGAGAACAGTTATGGGCACTCGACGTCGTGGTATCAGCCGAAGCCTTCGTGACATCAGCGGCTGAGCGGCGCGCGCCGGGTTGGACCGCGTAACGCAACTTCCTTGGAAATGGAGGTTGCTAGGTCTGCTCACCGACCGCCCTCGCAACGTGCAGGTGTACAATGGGCAATGCGTCCAGACCCCTGCGCGCATAGGATTTAGACCGGCGTGCTGACCTCTTTGTTGTGCCTAGGTGGGGCTGCAACGTGTTGATCTTCCGAGGCCGGGCATGACCCAGGAAAGCGTGTCTGGCCAAAGGGGATCGAGCGTGTTGGGAAATGTGGTGCACCTCTGCAGGGAAGTTTATCTATTCGAATAGCCATGTCCCTCGGTAAAAGGACAACCTGGAGTTGTACCTTGACCTTATGACAACTAGAACCAGATACTTAATAAAATACACCCTTCCAAGTGCCAGATATAACCCAGTGATCGCTCTCTCACAAGGTGACGAGGGGAGGATCGCCGGGTAGGTTTATGCTATGCGGTGATACTTGGTTAACTTACCATCTACTCTCTTCTTCTGCTTCAAGATGGAGGCTGCCAGAAGCGTAGTCTTCGATAGGACTAGCTATCCCCCTCTTGTTCCGGCATTCTCCAGTTCAGTCCACATATACTACCCCTTTTATTGATAGCAATGCATATGTAGTGTAGCTCCTTGCTTGCGAGTACTTTGGATGAGTAATCACGGTTGCTTTGCTCCCCCTTTTCCTCATTTCTATACCCGGTTGTTGCGACCAGACGTTGGATTCCAGGAGCTAGACGCCATCGTCGACGACGACTCCTACTTCACTGGAGGTGCCTACTACTATGTGTAGGCCGCTGACGACGACCAGGAGTAGTTTAGGAGGATCCCAGGTAGGAGGGCTACGCCTCTTTCAATCCGTATCTCAGTTTGTGCTAGCCATCTTATGGCAACTTGTTTAACTTATGTCTGTACTCAGATATTGTTGCTTACACTGACTCGTTTTATTCGAGCTGATGTATTCGAGCCCTCGAGGCCCCTAGCTTGTAATATAAAGCTTGCATTATTTTAAATTGTGTCTAGAGTTGTTTTCTGATATCTTCCCGTGAGTCCTTGATCTTGATCGTACACATTTGCATGTATGATTAGTGTACGGTCAAATCGGGGGCGTCACAGGTCGATGTGTGGAGTAATAGTAGTAGATGAAGGTAGGAGTCGGTCTACTAATCTTGGAAGTGATGCCTATGTAATGATCATTGCCTGGATACCATCATAATTATTTGAAGTTCTATCAATTGCTTAGCAATAATTTGTTTACCCACCGTTTATTATTTTTCTCGAGAGAAGCCATTAGTGAAACCTACGGCCCCCGAGTCTTCTTTCCCGTATATTTGCCTTGCGATCTACTTTTCCTTTGAATTTTTATTCAGATCTATTAAACCAAAAAATACAAAAATACGTTGCTTCGTTTTATCTTTATTTATTTTATTTGGCGTTCGATCTATCAATTTACTACAATTTACCTCACGTCCGTTTGCCTATCTTGAGGCATCGTACCCCGGAAGGGATTGACAACCCCTTTAACACGTCGGGTTGCGAGATGTTGTTATTTGTGTGCGGGTACTGCTTACGTTGTGTTGCTTGGTTCTCCTACTGGTTCGATACCTTACGTTATGAGGGAAATACCTACCATCGCTGTGCTACATCATCCCTCCCTCTCCAGGGAAATACCGACGTAGTTCCAGCTACCATCATATACCTTGTATATTATGAGAGAAAGGGCATTAGAATTACTCCAAAAAGCATTATTATGCATAAAAACATCATAAATAACAGTAGGAAAACATGATGCAAAATGGGTGTATCAACTCCCCCAAGCATAGACCTCACTTGTCCTCAAGCGAAAACAGAAATCAAAAAACATGTCCACATTCTTAGAGAGAGGTGCCCATAAAAACAAAATATAGACATAGAAGCATCGTGTTGATTATTATAACAGCAACAAATTCAAACATAAGACTCTTATCATAGAAATTTTATCATAGACTTCTCATGAATAAGTGACAAATCATCACACTATCGAAGTATAAAGCGAAAACTCTATTAGAAACCAACAAACTATGTTCTCAGTCAACTTTGCAACTACAATTCATCATCTTTTCAGGAAGGGTCACGTATCGGAGCCTTTAGGCAAGTCCACATACTCAACCATCATATAGTCTTCTATGATTGCTGATGTCTACTACGCAACTTTATTCTTGTAGACACGTGTTGGGCCTCCAAGCGTAGAGTTTTGTAGGACAGTAGCAATTTTCCCTCAAGTGGATGACCTATGGTTTATCAATCCGTGGGAGGTGTAGGATGAAGATGGTCTCTCTCAAACAACCCTGCAACCAAATACAAGAAATTTCTTGTGTCCCCAACACACCTAATACAATGGCAAATTGTATAGGTGCACTACTTCGGCGAACAGATGGTGATAAAAGTGTAATATGGATGGTAGAAATATTTTTTTATAATCTGAATAAATAAAAATAGCAAAGTAGCAAATAGTAAACTGGCACAAAAACGGTATTGCAATGCTTGAAAATGAGGCCTAGGGTCCGTACTTTCTCTAGTGCAATCTCTCATCAGTGCTAATATAGTTGGATCATATAACCATCCCTCAACGTGCCACGAAGAATCACTCCGAAGTTCCTATCTAGAGGGGAGCATAAGAAGAAATTGTTTGTAGGGTACGAAACCACCTCGAAGCTATTCTTTCCGATCGACCTATCCAATATTTCGTACTAAAATAACACCAAATAATTTCAGATTCGTAATACTCAATCCAACACAAAGAACCTCAAAGAGTGCCCCAAGATTTCTACCGGAGAAACAAAAGACGAGAACGTGCATCAACCCCTATGCAAAGATTACCCCAATGTCACCGCGGGAATCCAAGAGTTGAATGCCAAAACACATATCAAGTGAATCAATATGATACCCCATTGTCACCATGAGTATTCATATGCAAGACATATATCAAGTGCTCTCAAATCCATAAAAGTATTAAATCTGATAACAACAAAATCTCAAAGGGAAAAACTCAATTCATTACAACAAGATAGAGAGGGGAAAACACCATATGATCCAACTATATTAACAAAGCCCGCGATACATCAAGATCGTGCCATCTCAAGAACACGAGAGAGAGAGAGATTAGACACATAACTACTGGTACAAACCCTCATCCCCGAGGGTCAACTACTCCCTCCTCATCGTGGTGGCCGCCTGGATGATGAAGATGGCCACTGGTGATGATTTCCCCCTTTGGGAGAGTGCCAGAACGGGGTCCAGACTGGTTTTCGGTGGCTACAGAGCCTTGCGGCGGCGGAACTTCTAATCTAGGTTTACCCCCAGGGTTTTTGGAATATTTGGGATTTTATAGAGCAAAGAGGGGGTGCGGGAGGCCACCGAGGTGGGCACAACCCACCTGGGCATGCCTGGGCCCCCAGGCGTGCCCTGGTGGGTTGTGCCCCCATCGGGGCACCCCCCAGGTGCTGCTCTGGCCTACTGGTGGTCTTTGGTCCATAAAAAAATCCACAAAAAGTTTTGCGGTGTTTGGACTCCGTTTGATATTGATTTCCTGCGATGTAAAAAACAAGCAAAAAACAACAACTGGCACTGGGCACTAGGTCAATAGGTTAATCCCAAAAAATGATATGAAGTTTCTATAAAATGATTGTCAAACATCCAAGAATGATAATATAACAGCATCGAACAATCAAAAATTATAGATACGTTGGAGACGTATCAATTGCTAACACTCACCGCATACACATGAGCAAAACGTTTCAACCAGATACATAGAAAGATAGTGGCTTATAGTTTCGCCTCCCAACGTATTCACCTCAAGGGTGATGTCAACAATAATAACTCATGCTACACATATTCAACTGGACATATTTTCCTAGATATTTCCTCACCACATGACACTAGTAGAAAAAGGGCCTGCAGTCCCGGTTCATAAGGGCCTTTAGTCCCGGTTCTTGAACCGGGACTAAAGGGTCGGTACTAATGCCCTGACCCTTTAGTCCCGGTTCAAACCGGGACTAAAGGCCCTCCACATGGCCGCTGCCTGGAGGTCCACCTTTAGTCCCGGTTGGTAACACCAACCGGTACTAAAGGTAATTTTCTGAATTTTTTTGAATTTTTTTTTTAAATTTTTTTGAAACTTTTTTATTTTCAAATTTCTGATTTATTTTAACCTCTAATCTCTAATCACCCCTCTCATCACTGCTCAATTTAATCTCTAATCACCCCTCATCATTCCAAATCATCTAACTTCCTGGACGGTCACCCATCCTCCCACTCCCCCAGCCTGAGCACGCTTAACTTCCAGGTTCTATTCTCCCTCGTTTCCAAGTCTGCACTCGTTGTTTTCCTGACAATAGTAAGATGTTAATCCTATTAACCCTCAGGATTTTAGCTTGAGCATGAAGTCACACATTTCACTATTTGAGTTTGAAACTATTGTTCTCAAAAACAATAATTATTTAGTAACACTAATATTTCTTGAATAAGTAGTTTGACCATTGTTTGACCACAATTTGACCATAGTTTGACCAGATTTGACCAAAATTCAAAAAAAACTGAAATAATTATTTAATAACACTAATATTCTTGAATAATTATTTAGTAACACTAATACTTCTTGAATAAGTAGTTTGACCATAGTTTGACCAGATTTAATGAAAAATTAAAAAAAACTGAAATTTGAGCATAACTTTTTTTCCTTTTGGAATTTGAGGATTCTACAAATTTGCAAACCGGTCATAGGCCGTCTCCATCGGATGTAACTTTTCGAGTAGATGATTTTTCATATAAAAAACTTTTTAATCCGATTTTGTATGCAAAAGTTATGCCCATTTTACAAATTCCAGAGAGATTTTGTAAATAAAGTTGAAATTCATATTTGTAAATTTTCCCAACAACTAGACCGCATATCACATGGGAAACTTGTTTTTATTTTATTTTTTTGACATTTCCATCATTTTCTTTTGTTTTTTCTAAAACTGAAAAGGCGGTCCACGGGGGGGGGGGGGTGTTGAAAATTGGACCTTTAGTACCGGTTCGTGCCATGAACCGGTACTAATGCCTCAAAGGCCATTAGTCCCGGTTGGTGGCACCAACCGGTACTAAAGGTTAGACCTTTAGTCCCGGTTGGTGCCACCAACCAGGACTAATGGGCATCGCACCCTTTAGTCCCGATTCGTGGCATGAACCGGGACTAAAGGGCCCAGGTGAACCGAGACTAATGCCTTAGCTGCACGAACCGGGACTAATGCACCCATTGGTCCCGATTCTGGACTGAACCGGGACTAATGGGGTTACCCGGCCTGGACCAAAGCCCCCTTTTTCTACTAGTGTGATGCTTGTCAAAGGAGAAAAATAAAAAGGAATAGAGAGAAACTTGACTCTTTGCATAAAAGTAAATACATAAAAATAAAAGATAGGACCTTCGCAGAGGGAAGCAGAGATTGCCATGCGCTTATATGTTTGTATGCTCAACCCCTTAGTGCAAAAGAACGTCACGTTGTATTGCCCCTTGCGATGACAACCTTTATTATGAAGTCTGTCGCTTTTATTCTTCACCATCACAAGTTCATACAACGCTCAATTTTCTCTTACACTAAATGATCTCACATTTTGGAAGCAATTTTTATTGCCTTATTGCACCGATGACAACTTACTTGAGGGATATTGTTCAATCCCTAGGTAGGTATGGTGGAATCTTGAAAATAAGAGCTGGGTTTAAGGATTTTTGGATGCACAAGTAGTATCTCTAGTTAGTCCGGAATTTTTGGCTAGCAAAGATAGGGGGCAAGCACCACATGTTGAAGCATCTATGACAATATAACTTCTATGTGAATATGAACAAACATAAATCATTAAGTTGTCTTCCTTGTCCAACGTCAACAATTTTGGCATATAATATTTTGATGGGGGCTCTGTAATGACCAAACCTCGAAGGATTTGAGTCTCTGTGCTTACCGTGCTAGTCCCTAGATCGAACTCGCTAACACACACAGTATAGATGAATACCAGAATAGCAGGTCCATCATTTATTACATCGTATGATCCAGAATATATAAAATAAAACAATTTGCATAGCACTTGGCTAGCTTTATTCAACCAAATAGCGGAAAGTAGCAAAAAAAATAACGATGAGTCCCATCATAGCCCACTGGCGATGCTGAGTGCAGACTTGCGACCCTAACGGTACCTTACTCTTCGTCAGAATATCCTGCAACATGAGAGGTTGCAGCCATATAGGTCAATACTTGGAATGTATTGGCAAGTTACACGGGAGTAATAATAAAGCAGACCTACATGTATATGCATAGTACAACAAAGGAAGGCTTGAGGGTTTATATTGTAGAAAGCTGATTTTATCCTAATAACTACCTAATAGTCAAATTTTTATTTAGTTCTTTTATTACTACAATTAAATGCACAAGGTTGAGTTGGAAAAATCAACTCCAACCTACCCTTTATAAATTTTCCCAACAAATTAATTAAGTGTCACATCTGTCAAGATCATCCAACAACTGTAATGGCATAGTCGCTCAAATTTACCCATAACCGGGGGCACGGCTAATCATGATTAGTTTTAATACTCTGCAGAGTTTACTATGCTTTACCCACTGGACCCAATCCGAAGATTGAGACGAAGTCTTTCAGAAGAGGTTCCCTTGACCACCTGACGGCCACATCCCACCTACATATGCTACATCTGTCGACACTGTCTGGGCCAGGGTTCCAACAACTAATCAACTAAGCCAGAGCCCATATAGCCAGTGGCCGCACATGGAAGCTACTAGTCACTAAGTCTGTCTGATCTTTTTGAGCCTGGGCGGCATTCCACTTAGGGTGCACTCTCATGAGCGCATGGCCTTAGAAAAGGTGCAAGACCCCATGATGCCTTCCCTCAACACCAAGCAATACCACTTCCGCCCAGAGGTAAGTTAAATCCTGAGTTACTATTCAATTTGTTAAATATATATAATCCTCACATAAACTCAATGAATACACGAACCACCCCCGTCTACAAAGCATAGCAACCTACCACTACCACGATTTACAAAGACGGGAAGATAGCTCATCAGCATAGCAAAAACAATATAGTATTCCTATACATGCATATATTCATAGTGTGATATAACTACATGCATAGAAAACAATAGGTAAAGGATGATCAACATGTAACTTGCCTTGGTTCTGGTTCAGAAAGTCACACTCCTGACAATAGCTCGCGTCGCACTCCGGACAATCTACACGTTTCACATAATTCAACAAATCAATCACCGGAACATGAAAAGATCCAAAACAAAACCAACAGCAAGGAAAACATTTTAAAAACTCAACAACAGAAGATTAACAGAACCTAAAATGCACTATGGTCACAATGTAAAAAGAATCACTCGATTCTGATAAATGGTTTGAGAGTTATGGCCTCCGGAAGATTTATTTCAAATTCGAACGAATTCAAATTTGAACAGAGCAAACATGTGAAAAGTTGCTACTGTGATAATGTGCTGATTTTTGTGAGATCATAGGAAAAAGAATTACCTAATTTGGATATACAGATTAGGAGTTATAGCTAATGGAAGTTTTGGTGAAATCTGAAAATAAAACAAAAGGAAAACAGAAAACTCCTGGTACTGTAGCGAACTCCTGTGCTTTTCTTGTAGCGAAATGCCACGTGGCAGCGGGTGATTGGTTGAAGACCTCCTGTGCGTGTGTGTGCTCACTAGAAACATAAAGACGGTGGCGGCGGTCGGGCGTCATCGGCGGCGGCTCTCCGGTGGGTCTCCGTCGAGGGTGAAGTGGCAGATGGGTTCAGCGACGAGTGGCGGAGGTGGTGGTGGTGTTGGACGGCGGCAATACGTCCTCTATAGGTGACGGCAGCGAGGTGAACATCGGTGCTCCGGTGAACATCGGGCGTCGGCGGCAGCGTCGTTCTGGTGGTCTGCAGGTCACCCCGAGGTGTCAAACGACCAGCAACTGAGAGGGGGTCCGAGAGGAACAAGCGGAGCGGCCGGGGATGATCTTACAGCCAAGAAAACGACCGGTGAAACGGCGGCGTCCCGAGCTCCTCCGACGAGATCCGTTTCGCCCTAGCTGAAGCGTGCGGCAGTGAGGAAGAACGACGAGTGGATGCGGGGTTTGCTTGGGTCTTCTGCTTGCACACGGCGACTCGGGAGCGCTCGAGGTGGAGTAGGAACGCGGGGTCAACCGGCTCGGCCTCGGCGTGCGTGCGTTGCGCGCGTGTGGTGTCCGGCTCGGGGAAGCAGAGGAACAGGTGCGCGGTGGGGCCCGCTGGTCAGCGACGGGAGGTGAGCGGCGTACTGCTTCGCTGCGGCTTAGGTGGGCTGCGGCTGTGCGGGGTTAGGTCGGCCGCGGTGGCTGTAGTGGTGTGGGCGGCGCTGCTGGGCCGGCTGGCTGGCTGGGCCGCTGGCTGGCCGGCTCGCTGCCTTTTTTTAAACACTAACCCCAGCAGCAAAAACAAAATAAATAAAATAAAATACACAGTATAAATTCTAAATAAAAATACCTAGACACACAGTAAAAATAGCTCTACAGCTATAAACTACAGGAACACTAGTTCCAATACTAATGCAATTTTAGAAATTCATTTTTATGCAAAAGGCCACACAAACAGTAATATAACACACAATTAAAATACTTTAAAGATCACAAAAATTACCAGAACATGTCAGATGAACTGGAAATAATATTCTGCACATTATGAACATTTTTAAACAGGGGAGAAGTCATGTTATCTCCACTCCAAATAAATTGCCTTTTTGTTGCATAATGATTTGAATATTCTGAAAAAGCAAATAATGCAATAAAAATATGATATGCGTATGAATGATCTAATAACATCCTAATTTAGGAAAATTGGGATGTTACAAACCTACCCCCCTTAAGATGAATCTCGCCCTCGAGATTCGGGCTGGCTAGCAAATAGGTGTGGGTGATCCTGCTTGAGATCTTCCTCTCGTTCCCAGGTAGCTTCCTCCTCTGTATGATGATCCCACTGAACCTTGCATAACTTGATTGTCTTGGTGCGAGTAACTCTTGATGCTGTCTCCAAAATCTTAATAGGCTTTTCCTCATATGTCAAATCACTCTCCAACTGAATTGCCTCAAGTGGCACTGTGTCCCTCAATGGAACATCCATCATCTCTGCATGGCACTTCTTCAACTGAGATACATGAAACACATTATGAACTCCTGACAAGGATTCTGGCAACTCCAGCTGATAAGCTACCTCTCCTCTACGCTCCAAGATCTTGTAAGGCCCCACAAAATGTGGTGCTAACTTACCGTTGATTCCAAAACCTCTTAATTCCATGAAGTGGTGAAACTCTAAGGTATACATGGTCTCCTACCTCATATGTCACCTCCTTACGTTTTGCATCAGCATAAATCTTCTGCCTGGACTGTGCTATCTTCAGCCTGTCACGAATCAACTTGACCTTCTCCTCAGCATCTCTGATCAAGTCTGGTCCAAAGAATTGATGCTCTCCAACCTCATCCCACATCAATGGTGTCCTGCACTTCCTACCATACAATACCTCAAATGGTGCCATCTTCAGACTAGCCTGGTAACTGTTATTATATGAGAACTCTGCATAAGGTAAATTATCATCCCAACTGGACCCATAGTCCAAAGCACAAGCTCTCAACATATCCTCCAAAATCTGATTTACCCTCTCTGTCTGCCCATCTGTCTGTGGATGGAAAGCTGTACTGAACTCCAGCCTGGTGCCCAAGGATTCATGCAACTGACGCCAAAATTTGGATGTGAACTGAGTACCTCTATTAGACACTACCTTCCTTGGAACTCCATGCAGACAAACAATTTTAGACATATAAATTTTTGCTAGCTGAGCACTGGTATAAGTAGTCTTTACCGGGATGAAGTGAGCAACTTTAGTCAAACGATCAACAACTACCCAAATAGAATCATAACCTGACCGAGTCCTGGGTAGACCTATAATGAAATCCATACCAATCTCATCCCACTTCCAATCAGGTATAGCCAATGGCTGTAACAAACCTGCTGGTCTCTGATGTTCCGCCTTAACTCTTTGACACACATCACATGTTGCAATATACCCAGCAATTTCCCTCTTCAGGCTAGGCCATCAAAATCTTTCCCTCAAATCCAAATACATCTTAGTATTACCTGGGTGAATAGAATAAGGTGAATCATGCGCCTCCTGAAGAATCAACTTCCTGATATCTGCATCTTGAGGTACACAAATACGCTTCTCAAACCATATGGCTCCATGTTCATCCTCATGGAAACCTTCTGCCTTAACTTTAACCATATTCTTTTTTATCTCAGCGATCTCCTTATCATTCTTTTGAGCTTCTCTGATCCTGTCAAGCAAAGTAGGCTTTACCTCAAGTGTTGCTAAATATCCCTTAGGAACCATCTCCAACCTGAGATTCCTGAACTATTCACATAACTCGGGTGGCATATTATCAATATTAATTGCATTAGCATGGCTCCTATGACTCAATGCATCAGCAACAACATTAGCCTTACCAGGATGATACTGCACATTCAAATCATAATCCTTAATAAGCTCCAACCATCTCCTCTGCCTGAGGTTCAAATCCTTCTGAGTAAAAATATACTTCAAGCTCTTATGATCAGTAAATATATCACAATGATTACCAATAAGATATGGCCTCCAAGTTTTCAATGCATGCACAACTGAAGCTAACTCCAAATCATGTGTAGGATAATTGTGCTCATGATTCTTAAGCTGACGTGAAGCATAAGAAACAACTTTACCTTCCTGCATCAAAACACTCCCAAGTCCTTGACGAGAAGCATCATAATATACCTGGAAGTCCTTATGTATATCTGGTAGAGTTAAGATTGGTGTCGTAACCAAACGCTGCTTCAATTCCTGAAAGCTGGCTTCACATTCATCAGTCCAAACAAACTTATTTTCCTTATTCAATAATTCAGTCATAGGCTTTGCAATCTTGGAAAAGTTCTCAATAAACCTCCTGTAATAACCTGCAAGGCCTAAAAAGCTGCGAATCTCTCCAACTGACATGGGTGTCTCCCACTCTGTAACTCCAGCAACCTTAGATGGATCAACTGCAACTCCATTACCTGACACAACATGTCCAAGGAATGCTACCTCATCCATCCAAAACTCACATTTGCTGAACTTGGCATAAGACTTCGTCTCAATCTTCAGATTGGGTCCAATGGGTAAAGCATACTAAACTCTGCAGAGTATTAAAACTAATCATGATTAGCCGTGCCCCCGGTTATGGGTAAATTTGAGCGACTATGCCATTACAGTTGTTGGATGATCTTGACAGATGTGACACTTAATATATTTGTTGGGCAACTTAATAAAGGGTAGGTTGGAGTTGATTTTGCCAACTCAACCTTGTGCATTTAATTGTAGTAATAAAAGAACTAAATAAAAATTTGACTATTAGGTAGTTATTAGGATAAAATCAGCTTTCTGCAAAATAAACCCTCAAGCCTTCCTTTGTTGTACTATGCATATACATGTAGGTCTGCTTTATTATTACTCCTGTGTAACTTGCCAATACATTCCAAGTATTTACCTATATGGCTGCAACGTCTCATGTTGCAGGATATTCTGACGAAGAGTAAGGTACCGTTAGGGTCGCGAGTCTGCACTCAGCATCGCCAGTGGGCTATGATGGGACTCATCGTTATTTTTTTGCTACTTTCCGCTGTTTGGTTGAATAAAGCTAGCCAAGTGCTATGCAGATTGTTTTATTTTATATATTCTGGATCATACTATGTAATAAATGATGCACCTGCTATTCTGGTATTCATCTATATTGTGTGTGCTAGCGAGTTCGATCCAGGGACTAGCACGGTAAGCACAGAGACTCAAATCCTTCGAGGTTTGGTCGTTACAGGCTCACAATCACAAAAGATTTCTAGGATAGTGTATTTATATGTGAATCTTCTCTTCCCTTATTAATTCTTTCATGAGTTTCATCATTGACTAATGCTACATTTGTCAATCTCTAATAAAATTTTCTGCTTGTACTTTTCCTTATGTGGTGTCATCACCTACCATAAGATTAGCATATGATCTTCTTGATTTAATTCCTTTCCTTTTATTTATTTCCTTTCTTTTTATTTCAACATGAAAGTAAAGAAAGCAAAAACTCAAACTAATCTTTATTATATATCTCGCACACGATTACAAAGGTAGACCAGTAAGCAAACTCTCGAAAAGAAGGGATCGAACTAAACTTTTATTCATCTAAAGCAAAAGACTGAACAAAAATAAGTAAAGGCAAAACATTGTGAGGGTGAAACGATACCGGGGCACCTCCCTCAAGCTTGGCGGAAGCCAAGGGGAATGCCCATACCCAATACTCAATTTTCTTTTGGTGATGAAGGAGGAGGTGGTGGTGATGTAGTAGAGGGTTTTTCCTTCTTCCTCAATTACGCTTGAGGATATAATTTTCCACATTCAATTCACCGATCTCCTGTTCAAGCTCCAGTACCTTCTTGCATTAATCTTGCTTACTATCCTGCAAAAGGCGGAAGAGTATAGACTGAACCTTAGGCCTCTTTGGTTTGTTCGGGAGGCTTGACTTCTTGAATTCCACATGCATGTCCCTAGGTTGAGGCAGCGGGGTTTCGTCCTCATCTGAGCTCGTCTCCTCCTTCTCCCTAGGATAATAGCCTTCCTCTTCCTCCATGGTCTAGCCATAGTGCTCCACATCCCCATAGGACTTGGGGTTTGAGATGAAATCAACAACATTGCTCCCACCCTCGGAGTCTTGGGATGACATATTTTCAGATCCGACAGGAAAACAACAGGAAAAGAAAACAGAAGATTTCTCCGCGAAACGGTGGTCAATAGGTTCGGGGGATACATAAAGAGTTTTTATCTTGCGAAACAAGCAAACGGTAGAAAAATGGAGCCCGGAAGGTACCCGAGGTGGGCACAACCAAGCCAGGCGCGCCCTGGTGTCTTTTGCCCACCAGGGTACGCTTCCTGGAAGTTTCTTATTTTCCTAATTTTCTAAATATTCCAAAACTGACAAAACATATTTTTGCGGATTTTTCAGAGTCCGTTTACTTATCGTATCACGTACCTCCTTATTATCACAATTTTGAAGGGTTCCGAAAGGACTCTTTTATGTGTTCTTCAGTTGTCAAAGTTTGGATAATATTACTTTCAACATTAATGGGCGTACCTGAGATATAATGTTTTATTCGTTGCCCGTTAACAACCTTCGGGTTAGTACCTTCGGCATTATTTATTTTGATAGCTCCAGACCGATAAACCTCCTCGATAACATAGGGTCCTTCCCATTTTGAGAGGAGTTTTCTTGAAAAAATTATGAAACGAGAGTTGTACAAAAGAACATATTATCCAAATTTAAACTCATGCTTTTGAATTATTTTAGCATGCCATCTTTTAAATTTTTCTTTAAATAACTTGGCATTTTCATAAGCTTGGGTTCTCCATTCATCTAATGAGCTAATATCAAATAATATCTTTTCACCTACAAGTTTGAAATCATATTTGAGTTCTTTGATTGCCCAATATGCTTTATGTTCTAACTCAAGAGGCAAATGACAACCTTTTTCATAAACCATTTTATAAGGAGACATACCCATAGGATTTTTATATGCTATTTTATAAGCCCAAAGTGCATCATCTAATTTCTTAAACCAATTCTTCCGGGACCTATTGACAGTCTTTTGCAAGATTAATTTTATTTCTCTATTGCTAAGTTCAACTTGACCACTTGACTGAGGATGATAAGGTGATGCAATTCTATGGTTAACATCATACTTGGCAATCATTTACAGATAGCACCATGAATAAAGTGTGAACCACCATCGGTCATTAAATATCTAGGGACTCCAAACCTTGGAAAAATATCTCCCTTAAGCATTTTAATAGAGGTGTTGTGATCACCACTACTGCTTGGAATATCTTCTACCCATTTAGTAACATAATAACAACAACCAAAATATGTGTATACCCATTAGAGGAAGCGAAAGGTCCCATGTAATAAAAATCCCAAACATTAATTGGTTGAACAACAAGTGAATAATTCATAGGCATTTCTTGACGCTTATCGATATTACCTATTCTTTGGCATTCATCACAAGAAAAGACGAACTTACGGGCATCTTTGAAGAGAGTAGGCCAATAAAATCCGGATTGCAATACCTTGTGAGCAGTTCTATCTCCAGCATGATGCCCTCCATAAGCTTCGGAGTGACATTTCGTAGGATTTGTCCCTGTTCATGCTAAGGTACACAATGTCTAATAATACCATCTACTCCTTCTTTATAAAGATGTGGGTCATCCCAAAAGTAATGTCTTAAATCATAGAAGAATTTTTTTTCTTTTCTTGGTATGTAAAGCTACGTGGTAAATATCTAGCAACAATGTAGTTAGCATAGCTAGCATACCAAGGAGTTTTATGAGAAACATTTATTGCAGCTAACTGCTCATTAGGAAAACTATCATCAATAGGTAGTGGGTCATCAAGCACATTTTCAAGCCTAGACAAGTTATCAGCTACGGGGTTCTCAACTCCTTTTCTATCAGTGATATGTAAATAAAATTCTCGTAGCAAGAGAACCCATCAAATAAGTCTAGGTTTAGCATCTTTCTTTTCCATAATATATTTAATAGCAGCATGATCAGTGTGAACAATAAATTTTGAATCAGTAATGTAAGATCTAAATTTATCACAAGCAAACACCGCTGCTAGGAATTCTTTTTCGGCAGTAGCATAATTTCGTTGAGCACTGTCTAGAGTTTTACTAGCATACTGAATAACTTTCAATTTATTATCAACTCTTTGTCCTAGAACAACACCAACAACATAATCACTAGCATCACACATAATTTCAAAAGGCAAGCTCCAATCAGGTGGTTGAACAATAGGTGTAGAAAATAAGGATTTCTTGAGTGTTTCGAAGGCTTCTAAACAATCATCATCAAAAACAAAAGGAACATCCTTTTGCAAAAGGTTTGTAAGAGGCCTAGAAATTTTAGAAAAGTCTTTGATAAATGTTTAATAGAAACCAGCATGACCTAGGAAACTACGAATACCTTTGATATCTTTTGGGCATGGCATTTTCTCAATTGCATCAACCTTAACTTTGTCCACTTCAATACCCCTTTCAGAAATTTTATGACCCAAGACAATACCTTCATTAACCATAAAGTGGCACTTCTCCCAATTCAAGACAAGATATGTTTGTTCACATCTCTGCACAACTCGATCAAGATTGCTTAAACAATCATCAAAAGACTTCCCATAAACAGAGAATTCATCCATGAAAACCTCAACAATCTTTTCACAAAAGTCAGCAAATACAGTAGTCATGCATCTTTGAAAGGTAGAAGGTGCATTGCATAAACCAAAAGGCATACGTCTATACGCATAAGTTCCAAAGGGACAAGTGAAAGTGGTATTTTCTTGATCAGGTTGAGAAACATGTATTTGTGATAAAGTAGAGTATCCAGCAAGGAAGCAAAAATGTGTGTGCTTAGATAATCTTTCTAGAATTTGATCAATAAAAGGAATAGGGTAATGATCTTTTCTAGTTGCTTTATTTAATTTTCTTAAATCAATTACCATTCTATAGCCTGTAACAATTCTTTGTGGAATAAATTCATTCTTATCATTAGGAACAACAGTAATACCTCCTTTCTTAGGGACACAATGAAAAAGACTTACCCATCTACTATCAGCTATAGGATAGATTATACCTGCTTCTAGAAGTTCTAATATGTCCGTTCTTACCACTTCTTTCATCTTAGGATTTAACCGACGTTGGTGATCAACAACGGGTTTAGCATCAGGTTCCATATTAACCTTGTGCTGGCATAGAATGGGACTAATGCCCTTTATATCATCAAGGGTATATCCAATAGCAGCTCGGTGCTTCCTTAGAACTTTCAATAATCTTTCTTCTTCATGTTCTGAAAGGTTAGAACTAATAATAATAGGATATATCTTCTTTTCATCAAGATAAGCATATTTCAAAGTGTCTGGCAATTGTTTTAATTCAAAGACAGGATCACCTTTAGGTGGAGGAGGACCTCCTAGAGTTTCAATAGGCAAGTTGTGCTTAAGCAGAGGACGTTGTTCAAAGAAAATCTTATCTATTTCATTTCTTTCATGCATTTGTAAATCATTTTCATGGTCTAGCAAATATTGTTCTAGTGGATCATTAGGTGGTTGATACGTCTCCAACGTATCTATAATTTTTTATTGTTCCATGTTGTCATATTATCAATCTTGGATGTTTTATAATCATTTTATATCTTTTTTGGTACTAACCTATTGACATAGTGCCAAGTGCCAGTTGCTGTTTTTTTGCATGTTTTTTACATCGCAGAAAATCAATACCAAACAGAGTCCAAATGCAATGAAACTTTTCATCGATTTTTTTGGACCAGAAGACAACCAATGGGCCGAAGAAGCACCTGGGGGCTGCTCCGAGGGGAGCACAACCCGCCAGGGCGTGCCTGGAGGCCCAGGCACACCCTGGTGGGTTGTGCCCACCTCGGGTGCCCCCGAACCGCCTCTTTACTCTATAAATACCGCAATATTCCAGAAACCCTAGGGGAGTCAACGAAAATCAATTCCAGCCGCCGCAGAGTCCAGAACCACTGGATCCAATCTAGACACCATCACGGAGGGGTTCACCACTTCCATTGGTGCCTCTCCGATGATGCGTGAGTAGTTCTTTGTAGACCTTCGGGTCCGTAGTTAGTAGATAGATGGCTTCCTCTCTCTCGTTTGATTCTCAATATAGTGGTCTCTTGGAGATCCATATGATGTAACTCTTTTGCGGTGTGTTTGTTAGGATCCGATGAACTTTGAGTTTAGGATCAGATCTATCTCTTTTTATCCATGAAAGTTATTTGAGTTTCTTTGATCTCTTATATGCATGATTTCTTATAGCCTCGTATTTCTTCTCTGATATTTGAGTTTCGTTTGGCCAACTTGATCTATTTATCTTGCAATGGGAAGAGGTGCTTTATAGTGGGCTCGATCTTACGGTGCTTGATCCTAGTGACAGAAGGGGAACCGACACGTATGTATCGTTGCTACTAAGGATAAAACGATGGGGTCTATTTCTACATAAATAGATCTTGTCTACATCATGTCATCATTCTTATTGCATTACTCCGTTTCTCCATGAACTTAATACACTAGATGCATGCTGGATAGCGGTTGGTGTGTGGAGTAATAGTAGTAGATGCAGGCAAGAGTCGGTCTACTATCTTGGACATGATGCCTATATAATGATCATTGCCTGGATATCGTCATGATTATTCGAAGTTCTATCAATTGCCCAACAGTAATTTGTTCACCCACCGTTTGCTATCTTTCTCGAGAGAAGCCACTAGTGAAACCTACGCCCCCCGGGTCTCTTTCTCATATTATTTTCCTTTGCGATCTATTTTATTTGCCTTTTATTTTCAGATCTATTAAACCCAAAAATACAAAAATACCTTGCTGCAGTTTATTTTATTTGGCGTTTGATCTATCAACCTACTACAATTTATTCACGTCCGTTTGCCAATTTCTGGCGCCGTTACCCAAAAGGGATTGACAACCCCTTTAATACGTCGAGTTGCGAGTATTTGTTATTTTTGTGCAGCTACCATTTACATATTGTTTCTTGGTTCTCCTACTAGTTCGATAACCTTGGTTTCATCACTGAGGAAAATACCTACCGTCGCTGTGCTGCATCATCCCTTCCTCTTTGGGGAAATACCGACATAGCTCCAAGCCGCATGAAAAGGAATTTCTGGCGCCGTTGCCGGGGAGGATCATCTACATATACCAGGTTCCTAATCACAAATCTCATCTCCTCGCAATTTACATTATTTTCTATTTGCTTCTCATTTTCCTCTCCCCCACTTCACAAAAGTTTGCTGTTTTATTCGCCCACTTTTTTGTTCGCCGTTTTCTTGCTAGATCTGTTTTTGAGTGCAATCTTGTTGTGTAGTCATCATGGCTCAAGAGAACACCAAGTTGTGTGATTTCTCAAATACCAACAACAATGATTTTATTAGCTCTTCACTTGCTCCTCCCACTAGTGCGGAATCTTGTGATATTAATACTGCTTTGATGAATCTTGTTATGAAAGATCAATTTTCCGGTACTCCTAATGAGGATGACGTGTCCCACCTTAATACCTTCATGGAATTATGTGATATGCAAAAGAAAAAAGATGTGGACAATGATATTGTTAAGGTGAAATTATTTCTGTTTTCTTTACGTGACTCTACAAAAATTTGGTTTTCTTCTTTGCCCCGTAATAGTATCAATTCTTGGAATAAGTGCAAAGATGCTTTTATCACTAAGTATTTTCAGCCCGCAAAAATTATTTTCCTTAGAACCCAGATCATGAATTTCAAGCAACCTGAACATGAGCATGTTGCACAATCTTGGGAAAGGATGAAAATGATGCTAAGGAATTGCCCAACTCATGGGTTAAATCTTTGGATGATCATACATTTTTTATGCGGGATTGAATTTTGTTTCTCGTAATCTTTTAGATTCTGCAGCGGGTGGTACTTTTATGGAAATTACTTGGTGAAGCCATCAAATTGCTTGATAATATCAGGGCAAATTATTCACAATGTCATACCAAAAGAGCTCCTACTAGTAGAAAAGTTAATTCGGTTGAAGAAATTCCTTCTTTGAGTGAAAAAGTTGATGCTCTTATGAAATTGGTTGCTGGTAAAAGTTCTCCTATTGATTTCAATGATATGCCTTTGTCTACTTTGATTGAGCAAAATAGTGATGCCGTAGATGTGAGTTTTATCTCGCTCAACAATTTCAATAATAATGCTTATAGAGGTAATTTTAAACCTAGGCATTTTCCTAGTAATTCATCTAATAATTATGTTAATTCCTATGGAAATCCTTCTTATAATAATAATTGGAACACCTCTGATCTTGAGAATAATATTAAATAATTTATCAACACACAAAAAGTTTTCAACAATACAATAGAAGAAAAGTTGAATAAGATTGATGGTTTGTCTAGAAGTGTTGATAGAATTTCTCATGATGCGGAAAATCTCAAGATGAAAATTTGTGTGCCTAAGGTTGAGGACTCAATTAAATCTCTCTAAGTTTCTATGGATGAAAGTAAGAAAAGAACCGCTATACTTAGAGCTAGAAGAGAATTTTTTGAAAAAGCGTTTTCTAGTGATTACTTTCATAAAAGTGATAAAGATCTTAAAATGATTGGTGTTTGTCCTATTGATTCCTTATTTAGTAAATTTAAGATTGATGAAAAAGGGATTGTAGAAGAGTCAACTTTAGTTAGAAGGCGTCCCGATAATTCGAAGGGTGAAAATCTTGTTGAGAAAATTGATAAAAGTGGGTTTGAAGAGGTCAAAACTTTAACTAGTGATGTGCCCGCTCTTTTGGATTACAAAGACTTTAATTATGATAGTTGCCCTTTAATTGATTGTATTAGTTTGTTGCAATCCATGATAAATTCACCCCATGCTTATGAACAAAATAAAGCTTTTACTAAACATATTGTTGATGTTGTGATGAAAGCTTTAGAAGAAAAGTTGGACTTAGAAGTTTCAATTCCTAGAAATTTGCATGATGAATGGAACCTACTATCAAGGTCAAGATTAAAAATTATGAGTGTTTTGCTTTGTGTGACTTGGGTGCTAGTGTTTCTACAATTCTGGAATCTTTATGTGATGTGCTTGGTCTTACCGATATTGAAGAATGTTCTTTAAATTTGCACTTGGCGGATTCTACTATTAAAAAGCCTATGAGAAGAATTAATGATGTTCTTATTCTTGCAAATAGGAATTATGCGCCCATGGATTTTACTGTTCTTGATATTGATTGCAATCCGTCTTGTCCAATTATTCTTGGTAGACCATTTTTACGCATTATCGGTGCCTTGATTGATATGAAAAAGGCAATATTAAGTTCCAATTTCCTTTGAGGAATGGTATGGAACACTTCCTTAGAACAATAGTTAGGCCACCATATGAATAAATCATGAGGGCATCTTATGGATCTCTAAACAAAAATGACAAAACTTAGATCCTTTGCTTTATGCCTCGCTAAGGGCGTAAAACTATAGCGCTTGTTGGGAGGCAACCCAACGAATAAAATTTATTTTTTCCTTTTGCTTTATGTTCTTGAGTGTTAGCACAATTATGCTACTGTTATGATTGTGTTTTTTGTGTTTTAATTAGTGTTTGTTCCAAGTAAAGCCTTTAGGATCTTCTTGGGCGATAGTTGTTTGATCTTGCTGAAAAACAGAAAATTTTGCGCTCACGAAAACAATTCTCATTTCTGACTAGAGAGCAAAAAATAACAATTCCTTATGAATAAGATTAATATACAAAATTTCCCAGGTTTTCCTAATTTTTTAGAGTTTTTGGAGTTACAGAAGTATTAGAAATATCCAGATTGCTACACGCTGTTCTATTTTTGACAGATTCTATTTTCTTTGTGTTGTGTGCTTGTTTTGATGATCCTATGGTTTTCTTTGATGAGTTTTTGCCATATAAAAGTTGGAATACATTAGATATAATGCAAGAACAAAATATGAATTGGTTTGCTACCGTACTTATAGTAGTGATTTGTTTTCTTATACTAACGGATCTCACGAAGGTTTTGTTGAGTTTTGTGTCATTGAAGTTTTCAAGTTTTGGGTTATCTTACGATGGATGAAGGAATAAGGAGTAAGAAGAGCCTAAGCTCGGGGATGCCCTGGCATCCCAAGCTATCATCCAAAGAGAGAAAGAAACTATGCTTGGGGATGCCCCGAGTGGCATCGCCTCTTTCTTCTAACGACCATCGGTATTTCACTCGAAACTATATTTTTATTCGTCACATACTATGTGTTTTTCTTAGAGCGTCTTGTATGATAAGAGTCTTTGCTTGTTTTATTTTGTGTTTTATGTCTTGATACCTTGCTAGACACACCTATTTGAGAGAGCCAATATTATGCCATGACTTGGTAGAATTTCTCTCTATGCTTCACTTAAATTTTGATGAGCTATGGATTTGCTCTAGTGCTTCACTTATATCTTTATGAGCACGGTGTGCTTTAGTATTTTTGTAGAAATGCTCTCTTGCTTAACTTAGATTTATTTGATAGTTAGTAAATTTTTCAAGAAATCCCCTCTTGCTTCACTTAAATTAATTTGAGAGAAAGAAATATTATGCTCGTGATCTTCACTTATATTTGTTTGAGCTTATCAAAAGCAACACATGAAAATTAGTCCCAAAGTGATAGATATACAAGAAGGATATACTAAAAACTTTCATGAAGATCATTGGACAAAATTAACTTGATTCTTAGTAATAGTTTTGAGATATGATGATGTGATAGGTGAGTCATCTTGATCAGTAATTATGCTATAGTAAGAATATTGGTGTTAAGGTTTGTGACTCCCTATGCAAGCACGAAAGTCAATAGTCATGCAGTGAAATTATATCCTACTTGTGGTGCATTATTCGGTGTTAATTATGCTTAATGCTCGTTTATGAGATTATTCATTTCTGGGTTGGTCGCTTCTCAATATTTTGCGAGCCTTCATTTTGCACTAAGTATGATCACTACTTGTGCATCCAAAATCCTTTAAACCAGTTTTGCCACATGAGTCCACTATACCTACCTATATGTTGTATTCTTTTGCCGTTCTAAGAAAATTTGTATGTGCCATCCCTAATATTTAAAATAAATCTCTCTTTTGTGTGCTCGTACTGCTCGCGAGGCGGTGAGGGTGGCTAATATTTTCCATGCTAGATGTTTTATTCTCACGATGAGTGTTTATTCACTTGTCATTGCACGAGAGTAATGTTGGGGAACACAGTAATTTCAAAAAAAATTCCTACGCACACGTAAGATCCATCTAGGTGAGCATAGCAACGAGAGGGGAGAGTGTTGTCCACTTACCCTCGTAGACCGTAAGCGGAAGCGTTATGACAATGCGGTTGATGTAGTCGTACGTCTTCACGATCCGACCGATCCTAGTACCGAAGGTACGACACCTCAGCGATCCGCACACATTCAGCTCGGTGATGTCCCATGAACTCTAGATCCAGCTGAGGTCGAGGGAGAGTTTCGTCAGCATGACGGCGTGGTGACGGTGACGATGAAGCTACCGGCGCAGGGCTTCGCCTAAGCACTACAACGATATGACCGAGGTGGAAATCTGTGGAGGGGGGCAACACACACGGCTAAGACAACTGCCAACTTGTGTGTTCTAGGGTGCCCCCTGCCCCCGTATATAAAGGAGCAAGGGGAGGGGCCGGCGGCCTCATAGGGTGCGCCCCAAGGGGGAATCCTACTCCTACTAGGAGTAGGTTCCCCCTTTCCTAGTCCAACTAGGAGGGGAAGGAAAGAGGAGAGGAGGGGAGAAGGAAAGAGGGGGCCGACCCCCAAGCCCTAAACCAATTTGGTTTGGGCCTAGGGGGCGCGCCCCATGGCTCCCTTGCTGCCCTCTATTTCCACTAAGGCCCATTGACCCCCCGGGGGGTTCCGGTAACTCCCCGGTACTCCAGTATTTATCCGGTGACCCCGGAAACTTTTCCGATGTCCGAATATAACCTTCCAATATATCAATCTTTATGTATCGACTATTTCGAGACTCCCCGTCATCTCCGTGATCTCATTCGGGACTCCGAACAACCTTCGGTACATCAAAACACAAAAACTCATAATACCAATCGTCATCTAACGTTAAGCGTGAGGACCCTACGGGTTCGAGAACTATGTAGACATGACCGAGACTCACTTACAGTCAATAACCAATAGCGGAACCTGGATGCTCATATTGGTTCCTACATATTCTACGAAGATCTTAATTGGTCCAACCGCATACAAACATACGTTGTTCCCTTTGTCATCGGTATGTTACTTGCCCGAGATTCGATGGTCGGTATCATCATACCTAGTTTAATCTCTTTACCGGCAAGTCTCTTTACTCGTTCCGTAATGCGTCATCCCACAACTAACTAATTAGTTACTTTGCTTGCAAGGCTTATAGTGATGTGCATTACCGAGAGGGCCTACAGATACCTCTCCGACAATCGAAGTGAAAAATCCTAATCTCGATCTATGCCAACTCAACAAATACCATCAGAGACACCTGTAGAGCATCTTTATAATCACCCAGTTATGTTGTGACATTTGATAGCACACTAAGTGTTCCTCCGGTATTCGGGAGTTGCATAATGATAACCCACAAGTATAGGGTATCGCAACAGTTTTCGAGGGTAGAGTATTCAACCCAAATTTATTGATTTAACACAAGGGGAGCCAAAGAATATTCTCAAGTATTAACAATTGAGTTGTCAATTCAACCGCACCTGAAAGACTTAATATCTGCAGCAAAGTATTTAGTAGCAAAGTAATATGGAAGTAGCAGTAACGGTGGAAAAAGTGACAGTAGTAGTTTTTGTAGTGATTGTAACAATGGCAACGGAAAAGTAACTAAGCAAAGATCAATATGTGAAAAGCTCGTAGGCAATGGATCAATGATGGATAATTATGTCGGATGTGATTCCTCATGCAACAGTTATAATGTTGGGGAACGTAGTAATTTCAAAATTTTCCTACGCACACACAAGATCATGGTGATGCATAGCAACGAGAGGGGAGAGTGTGATCTACGTACCCTTGTAGATCGACAGCACAAGCGTTAGCACAACGCGGTTGATGTAGTCATACGTATTCACGGCCCGACCGATCAAGCACCGAAACTACGACACCTTCGAGTTTTAGCACACGTTCAGCTCAATGACGATCCCCGGACTCCGATCCAGCAAAGTGTCAGGGTAGAGTTCCGTCAGCACGACGGCGTGGTGACGATCTTGATGTACTACCGTCGCAGGGCTTCTCCTAAGCACCGCTACAATATTATCGAGGATTATGGTGGAAGGGGGCACCGCACACGGCTAAGAATATGATCACGTGGATCAACCTGTGTGTCTAGGGGTGCCCCCTGCCCCCGTATATAAAGGAGCAAGGGGAGGAGGCCGGCCGACCCCTATTGGCGCGCCAGGAGGAGTCCTCCTCCTAGTAGGAGTAGGACTCCTACTAGGAGGGGGAAGGAAGTGGGGAGGGAGAAGGAAAGGGGGGCGCCGCCTCCCCTCTCCTAGTCCAATTCGGACCAGGGGGGAGGAGGCGCGCGGCCCACCCTGGCTGCCCCTCTCTCTCCACTAAGGCCCATATGGCCCATTACTTCTCCCGGTAGGGTTCCGGTAACCCTCCGGCTCTCCGGTTTTCTCCGAAATCACCCGGAACACTTCCGGTGTCCGAATATAGCCGTCTAATATATCAATCTTTATGTCTCGACCATTTCGAGACTCCTCGTTATGTCCGTGATCACATCCGGGACTCCGAACTAACTTCGGTACATCAAAACTCATAAACTCATAATATAACTGTCATCGAAACCTTAAGCGTGCGGACCCTACGGGTTCGAGAACAATGTAGACATGACCGAGACACGTCTCCGGTCAATAACCAATAGCGGAACCTGGATGCTCATATTGGCTCCTACATATTCTACGAAGATCTTTATCGGTCAGACCGCATAACAACATACGTTGTTCCCTTTGTCATCGGTATTTTACTTGCCCGAGATTCGATCGTCGGTATCTCAATACCTAGTTCAATCTCGTTACCGGCAAGTCTCTTTACTCGTTTCGTAATACATCATCTCGCAACTAACTCATTAGTTGAAATGCTTGCAAGGCTTATGTGATGTGCATTACCGAGAGGGCCCAGAGATACCTCTCCGACAATCGGAGTGACAAATCCTAATCTCGAAATACGCCAACCCAACATGTACCTTTGGAGACACCTATAGAGCTCCTTCATAATCACCCAGTTACGTTGTGACGTTTGGTAGCACACAAAGTGTTCCTCCGGCAAACGGGAGTTGCATAATCTCATAGTCATAGGAACATGTATAAGTCATGAAGAAAGCAATAGCAACATACTAAACGATCGGGTGCTAAGCTAATGGAATGGGTCATGTCAATCACATCATTCTCCTAATAATGTGATCCCGTTAATCAAATGACAACACATGTCTATGGTTAGGAAACATAACCATCTTTGATTAATGAGCTAGTCAAGTAGAGGCATACTAGTAACGTTTGGTTTGTCTATGTATTCACACAAGTATTATGTTTCCGGATAATACAATTCTAGCATGAATAATAAACATTTATCATGATATAAGGAAATAAAATAATAACATTATTATTGCCTCTAGGGCATATTTCCTTCATATAACATAGGGTGACACAGAACTAGCTCCTGTTCATCAATGTAATGTAGACATGTATTCCGAATATAGTCATACGTGCTTATGGAAAAGAACTTGCATGACATCTTTTGTCCTACCCTCCCGTGGCAGCGGTGTCCTATTGGAAACTAAGGGATATTAAGTCCTACTTTTAATAGAGTACCAGACCAAAGCATTAACACTTAGTGAATACATGAACTCCTCAAACTATGGTCATCACCGAGAGTGGTCCCGACTATAGTCACTTCGGGGTTACTGGATCATAACACATAGTAGGTGACTATTGACTTGCAAAATAGGATCAAGAACTCACATATATTCATGAAGCCACAATAGGTTCAGATCTGAAATCATGGCACTCGGGCCCTAGTGACAAGGATTAAGCATAGCAAAGTCATAGCAACATCAATCTTAGAACATAATGGATACTAGGGATCAAACCCTAACAAAACTAACTCGATTACATGGTAAATCTCATCCAACCCATCACCGTCCAGCAAGCCTACGATGGAATTACTTACGCACGGCAGTGAGCATCATGAAATTAGTGATGGAGGAAGGTTGATGATGACGATGGTGACGGATTTCCCTCTTCGGAGCCCCGAACGGACTCCAAATCAGCCCTCCCGAGAGAGATTAGGGCTTGGCGGCGGCTCCGTATCGTAAAGTGCGATGAATTCTTCTCCTTTATTTTTTATCCCCGAACGTGAATATATAGAGTTGGAGTTGACGTCGGTGGAGCCTGAGGGAGCCCACGAGGCAGGGGCGCGCCCAGGGGGGCGCCCTGCACCCTCGTGGACAGGGTGTGGCCCCCTGGTGTTGATTCTTTTGCCAGTATTTTTTATTTATTCCAAAACGTGTCTCCGTTGATTTTCAGGTCATTCCGAGAACTTTTATTTCTGCACAAACATAACACCATGGCAATTCTGCTGAAAACAGCGCCAGTCAGGGTTAGTTCCATTCAAATCATGCAAGTTAGAGTCCAAAACAAGGTCAAAACTATTTGGAAAAGCAGATACGATGGAGACGTATTAACTCCCCCAAGCTTAAACCTTCGCTTGTCCTCAAGCGATTCAGTTGACAAATTGAAAGTGATAAAGAAAAACTTTTACAAACTCTGTTTGATCTTGTTGTTGTAAATATGTAAAGCCAACATTTAAGTTTTCAGCAAAGATTATGAACCAACCATATTCATAATAAAATTTAGGTCTCATGTTTACTCATATCAATGGCATAATCAACTAGTGAGCAATAATAACAAATCTCGGATGACAACACTTTCTCAAAACAATCATAATATGATATAACAAGATGGTTTCTCTCTAGTTCTTTCTGAGACTGCAAAACATAAATGCAGAGCACCTCTGAAGATCAAGGACTGACTAAACATTGTAATTCATGGTAAAAGAAATCCAGTCACATTCATACTCAATGTAAATTAATAGTAATGCATGCACATGACAACGGTGCTCTCCAACTGGTGCTTTTTTAATAAGAGGATGATGGCTCAACATAAAAGTAAATAGATAGGCCCTTCTCAGAGGGAAGCAGAGATTTGCAGAGGTGCCAGAGCTTGAGTTTTGAAATAGAGATGAATAATATTTTGAGTGGTATACTTTCATTGTCAACATAACAATCAAGAGATCTCGATATCTTCCATGCTACACACATTATAGGCAGTTCCCAAACAGAATGGTAAAGTTTATACTCCCCCACCACCAACAAACATCAATCCATAGCTTGTCCGAAACAACGGGTGCCTCCAACTAACAACAATCCTGGGGGAGTTTTTTTTGCAATTATTTTAATTTAAGCATGTGACTGTGCATCCTGGTAACCAGCCATTTTCTCATGAATGATGGGCGGAGTCCACTCATCTTGAGAATAACCCACATAGCATGGAAGATATAGACAACCCTAGTTGAGACGTGAGTTATTCGAGCATACAAAACATAATTTCATTTGAAGGTTTAGAGTTTGGCACATACAAATTTACTTGGAATAGCAGGTAGATACTGCTTATAGGATGGTATGGTGGACTCATATGGAATAACTTTGGGGTCTATTGAAGTAGATGCACAAGCAATATTCCCGCTTAGTACAAGTGAAGGCTAGAAAAAGACTGGGAAGCAACGAACTAGAGAGCAAAAACAGTCATTGTCGGTGTCAAAACCGGCGGATCTCGGGTAGGGGGTCCCGAACTGTGCGTCTAAGGCGGATGGTAACAGGAGGCAAGGGACACGATGTTTTACCCAGGTTCGGGCCCTCTTGATGGAGGTAAAACCCTACGTCCTGCTTGATTTATTCTTGATGATATGAGTATTACAAGAGTTGATCTACCACGAGATCGGAGAGGCTAAACCCTAGAAGCTAGCCTATAGTATGATTGTATGTTGTCCTATGGATTAAAACCCTCCGGTTTATATAGACACCGGAGGGGCTAGGGTTACACAAGGTCGGTTACAAAGGAGGAGATATACATATCCGTATTGCCTAGCTTTCCTTCCACGCCAAGTAGAGTCCCATCCGGACACGAGACGAAGTCTTCAATCTTGTATCTTCATAGTCCAACAGTCCGGCCAAAGGATATAGTCCAGCTGTCTGGAGACCCCCTAATCCAGGACTCCCTCAGTAGCCCCTGAACCAGGCTTCAACGACGATGAGTCTGACGCGTAGTGTTGTCTTCGGCATTGCAAGGCGGGTTCCTCCTCCAAATACACCACGGAAGAATTTGAATACAACGATAGTGTCCGACCCTGCAAAAGAAGTTCCACATACCACCGTAGAGAGAATAATATTTCCACAAATCTAATCTGCTGACACGTTTTGGCAACATGACATTATGCCATGGCTCGGTGATTATTCGAACCGTTTCCTTTAACTAGCCCCGCACATAACGTGAGGCAGTTTCTTGACACGTCTTGTCAAAGCAGAGATCGAGTCCCCCTTATTGCGGGATTCTCATCAATACGGGCGTGGGTAACCCAACCGCGCCATCGATTACGGCGCTTGGGGGATAAGCGAGTTTTACCAGGCTAGTGGGGCGCATAGTTTCGGCCGCCCTTATAAAGGGACAAGGTTTAACCTTTTTCTACCCACGCCTTCTTCCTCCTTGCTCATCCATCCTTGCGCACTCGAGCTCCAATGCCCAAGTCCACATTCTTCCCCTCAACCTTCTCCAATCATGTTCGGAGCGGGAGGCAAATGCATGGCTTCCTCCGTTACGGAGGGACACATCAAGAAGCTGCGCGGAGCCGAATACTTAGCCGCGAATATCGCACATCGGCTGCCCGCTGCGGGGCAGATCGTTCCTACCCCTGAACCTCACGAGAGTGTAGTCTTCCTCCACCACTTCCTCCGCAGACTGGGGTTTCCCCTCGATCCATTCGTCCGCGGTCTCATGTTCTACTACGGGCTAGACTTTCATGATCTGGCCCCGAACTTCATCCTCAACATTTCGGCGTTCATCGTCGTGTGTGAGGCTTTCCTCCGCATCTGGCCCCACTTTGGCATGTGGCTGAAGACCTTCTATATCAAGCCGAAGGTAGTGGGAGGCCAACAAATAGAATGTGGCGGAGCCATGGTGGGCAAGATGCCCAATGTTATATGGCTTGAAGGCTCCTTCGTGGAGACCATAAAGGGGTGGCAATCGGCGTGGTTCTACATCACCGAGCCGCGCGATACCAACTGGGTGGCGACCCCTGAGTTTTGATCCGGAATCCCCACGCGGCTCACCTCCTAGAAAGAGAAGGGCCTATCCTGGGGTTCGTCGGTGGAGCTGGACGGACACCAGAAATGTATCCGGAATATGGCAGGCAAGAAGCTCAAGCTTGTCAACATAGTCCAGGTCATGCTCATCCGCCGGATCCTCTCGTGTCAACAACGGGATTTCAACTTGTGGGAGTTCGACCCGGCCCAGCACCAGACTCTGAGCGAGCTCTTCGACACGACGCACAAGGACGTCTGGAGGGTGCTGTTCAAGGGCGTCGAGGTCCCTCCCTCTCTCACCGAGGACCGCGGGCTAAGCGCGAAGCGCCCATCGCATTCGGTGAGTTCTATACATCTGGTAGGATATTTATTTCCCCTAGCTTAACCATGTGCGGGGTCTGAGCTCCATGCCTTTGACAGGACTGGGTGGAGATGTCGGGGCAAATTAACTGTCCGGCCCCTCTGTCCGAAGACACTGCGGATGCTCTCCTAACGGAGATGCTGACTCCGGCTCCTTACAAGGTGCCGGAGAAGAACAAGAAGGCCAAGGGAACCCGAAAGAGTTCCCGACGCCAGGTGTTATCGAACTCATCGTCCGATAACTCCGCGACGCACTCCTTCCCCGAAGACAAGGAGGAAGATGAAGATGCTCCCCCTCTAGTCGGGGGAGACAAGAAAAGGAAGGCCGCCCCAATCGGGGGGGGGGGCGAAGGGTCCAAGAAGGGAAGGGCTCTCCTTCCGGACAACTCCACCACCGCCGCCGAAGGCGAGGACGAGTGGCTGCTCAGGGCCAAGCCCCTGGCGAAGTCATAAGTATTCAGATGACAGAATAACTCATAGCATACCTTTGTCGCACTGCTTCTCCTAATGCCGAATTGTGATTATGCAGAACGCCACGAGCCCGTATCGACGTATCTTCGGACGGCTCCCTGGGCTCGTCGGATATGGATAGCGATCCACTTCCGACCACCACCTCCCCTTTCCCTACAGACAACACCGAGGTATTGTTTCAAGAGGCACCAGGTCGAGGGGACACAGTCCCGGAGGCGCCTCAAGGCGACCTTCCGGATTCTGGGAGCAGAGGGAGCAAGGCTCCCGAGGGCTCCGAGTTCGGCCTCAGCCGAACACCGCGCTGGAACCTCCAGTGTTTCCGGACTCAGGCAGGCGGCCTCCTTCTAAAAGGGGCAAGACGCCTATGCCGGTGACCTCTGTCCATCCAGAGGCACCGGACAGTCTGCTGGGAGTGCTTCGCAGCGCCTCCATCAACGAAGAGCACCGCACTATTATGAGTGCGGTGGTCCAGAAGGTTCAGTCCGCCAAGAGCGGACTGACTGAAGCCTGTGCCAGCCTTCTAATAGGCTTTGAGGTAGGTTTTTGAAATATAGGAAAAATATTACCGCATATACAGTAGCCCCTGATGCTCTGTTCAGTGTTCACAAAGAAAAGCCGAACAGAGGATCAAACAATATCGCAGGAGTCTAATATAAGTATGTCTATATGCGTATGCAGGCTTCGCTGCTGGCCTCTGCCGCACTGACTGCGGAGGTCGCCACACTGAAGCAGGACCTTAAAGGGTCCAAGGACGAGATCGGCCTTGCCAAGAGGCAGCTCGAGGAGAACAAAGGGTAAGTAGTACCTAGTCTATGGATATATATAAAAACAATGCGATTGCAAAATGACAGGATCATCGTAAATTTGCCAGGGGCCACGACCGAGGTGGCGACCCTGAAGCAAGCGCTATCCGAGGCCGAAAACAAAGCGGCCAAATAGCGCACCGAGCGAGAAAGGCAGGAGGCTCAGGTGGGCGAGTTGCAGCAAGAGCTCCACGCTCTCGTGACGAAGCACGAGGCATTGGAGCTTGACTTGAAGACGCGAGAGTCCAAGCTTGCCGTGGCCCTTGAGAGCGCAAAGAATGCCAAGGCCGAAGCCCAAAAGGCCCTCCAGGAGATTGATGCGGTGAAGAAGATAGCGGCGGGTAAGGCATTCTATATGCAAAGCCAGCATGTGAAAGTAAACTACTTGTTACTTACCCGAATCCGGAGCTCTCCAGGAGCATTCGCAGATTTGCCCCGCAGCTTGTCGGATGCCGCATAGTTTTACCAGGCCGAGGAGGGAAGCTCAACGGAGAAGCTGTTCTGGTCTTAGTATACTGGGACCGAACACCCGATGCCTCTGAGCGACCAGCTGAAGCAACTGGTCGAGCTACACAAGGCGGCCAAACAGGCCATGAAGGGCTTTATTGTCCGGATGTGGCATGGCGACGCCCTTCCAAACAGCTACTTCATCCTGGTGAGGCGGCTTATAGATGCCTGCCCACGGCTGGAAGTCATCAAGCGGTCCGTCTGCATCGAAGGTGCACGCCGGGCTTTCGCCCGTGTGAAGGTGCAATGGGCCAAGATGGACACCGTGAAGCTGGTGAAGGAAGGGCCGCCGCAGGGCAAGGAGCATCGCCACCCCGAGATGTACTATGAGGGTGTCCTGAAGGATACCCGTATCGTAGCGCACGAGTGTACGAAAGATGTAATATTTGAGTAAACTTGCTCATGTGATCCTGTATTATGAAAACTTGTTCATATGCACTATGAAACACTTGTTTGAATTTAAAATATTGCCTTATGTTCGGCTTTTTATCAAATCTGAGAGATGGCTAGTTATCGGCTTCTGCCCCCATGCCACGAGTGCTGGGGTGTTCGGGATAAACCTGAGCACTCTTGTTCCCATTGTTGGGTCCTTCAAGGGAGGTGCTCAGCACAACGAACAAGGCAATCGGACCATAATGCGTTATCACTCTCACATAGCCATAGAATTCTATAATTTTAAATTTTGGCGAAGCCCCTAGTATTCGGAAGGCCGAATTCGGGGCGTGATACACGCCTTAAGCCGGACAGGGCCGGATCCTCGCTCTAAGCGGCATAAGTCTTTAGGGACTTGAAACCTCTCGAACAGCGACCAGTCTCTCGCCTTATCATGACAGTCAGTTTTAGCTTTCTCTACTGAGGTGCTTAGCCCAGCAGAACCGGGGCACAATCGCAGTAGTTCTCCCAGTGCTACCTTAGCTGATATAGTGGAACATAAGGTACCAAAACATGGGAGCCGGGCAAACCCAACTATTGACCCAAGACATGATTCGGAGCTGATGCATATAATACTATAAGTTCGGGGTGCTGCACTGTCGAAAGTGTTCAGACTTCTCACGCCGTATTATGTGGTATGCTTAAGCCCCTGGCGTATTGGCCATACCAGAGTGTACGGGTGCTAGATGTCGTGAATGAACATATATATAAAAAGGAGGAATGCAATAATAGTCTTAATGCTATGCATTGTTTATTCAAAAAGGTGCGTTAAAGCAGAATGATACAAGTAGTGCGATAAGCAAAAAGTAGGACTATTTGATATGTCCCTTCCAAGGGCAAGCTGAGGAATAGTATTAAAGCAAATATTTCACTCGTTATCGTAATCCACCTGGGAGTTCCGTGGTGTGACGTAGCTTTTTGCCTCCTTGGTTGCTGCATCATGTGTTCGGCAATCATTCTACCGGACAGGGTTTCCAGAGATTAAAGTCCTAAAATAGAAAAATAACAAAGCGGGAAGCCCCCAGTGCGGTTTAAGCCGCGACTTGGAGCGTGCCGCAGTCGTGCCCCCCTCCCCGCCTGTGCCCATGGTATTTTTAATGCGTAATTATGTACGCGTGGCACGGATTTCGCCGTTTGGCTGGGACCGGGGTGGGGGGCGCATTGCTATGCGAGCTCGGAACGTGCCAGACGGTCCTGTTGCCGATTACTCCGGGCGCGCTTGAAGGTGTCCGGGTCCTTCATCGCCGAACTAGTGGATTGCCTTAAGAGGCTGCTTTGCGCTTCTGCTGCGAGGGCCGCAGTGTGCTCCTCCGTGCGGAGAGAGCGCTCTATGTTTCTATTGACTGTGATGACCCCCCGAGGTCCTGGCATCTTGAGCTTGAGATATGCACAATGCAGTACCGCATTGAATCTTGCAAATGCGGTTCGCCTGAGCAGTGCATGGTAGCCACTGCAGAACGGGACTATGTTGAAGATTAACTCTTCGCTTCGGAAGTTATCCGGAGATCCGAAGACCACTTCCAGGGTTACTGAGGCTGTGCAATGGGCCTCTACACCTGGTATGACGCCTTTAAAGGTCGTTTTAGTGGGTTTGATCCTTGAGGGGTCTATACCCGTTTTGCGCATTGTGTCCTGATAAAGCAGGTTCAGGCTGCTGCCACCATCCATAAGGACTCGAGTGAGGTGAAATCTGTCAATGATTGGGTCTAGGACCAGTGCGGAGAATCCGGCATGACGGATACTAGTGGGGTGGTCCCTACGATCGAAGGTGACCGGACAGGAGGACCATGGGTTGAACTTTGGGGCGACTAGCTCCAACGCATATACGTCCCTGAGCGCATGCTTCTGCTCCCTCTTGGGGATGTGGGTTGCATATATCATGTTCACCGTCCGCACTTGTGGGGGGAACCTCTTCTGTCCTCCGGTGTTCGACTGCCGGGGCTCCTCCTCGTCATTGCTATGTGACCCCTTATCTTTGTTTTCGGCATTTAACTTGCCAGCCTGCTTGAACACCCAACAATCCCTATTGGTGTGGTTGGCTGGCTTGTCGGGGGTGCCGTGTATTTGGCACGAGAGATCGAGTATACGGTCCAAACTGGACAGGCCCGGAGTGCTTCTTTTGAATGGCTTTTTCCGCTGACCGGGTTTAGAGCCTTTGAATCCGGCATTGACTGCCGTATCCTCGGTATTGTCGCTGTTAATGCGGCTCTTATGTTTGTTGCAACGTGACCTGCCATTGCCGTCCTTGGTATCCGAAGTACCATGGTTCTTTGATATGTTATTACTACGAGCCAGCCAGCTGTCTTCTCCCGCGCAAAAGCGGGTCATGAGTGTCGTGAGGGCTGCCATAGATTTTGGCTTTTCCTGACCAAGGTGCCGGGCAGGCCACTCGTCGTGGATGTTGTGCTTGAAAGCTGCTAGGGCCTCTGCATCCGGACAGTCGACGATTTGATTTTTCTTTGTTACGAACCATGTCCAGAATTGCCAAGCCGATTCCTCTGGCTGCTGAATTATGTGGCTCAAGTCATCGGCATATGGTGGTCGCACAAAAGTGCCCTGAATGTTGTCAAGGAATGCGGCTTCTAGATCTTCCCAACAGCCAATGGACTCTACTGGCAAGCTGTTGAGCCAATGCCGAGCTGGTCCTTTGAGCTTTAGTGGGAGGTATTTGATGGCGTGTAGGTCATCACCGCGGGCCATGTGGATGTGCAGGAGGAAATCCTTGATCCATACCGCCGGATCTGTTGTGTCGTCGTATGATTCAATATTTACGGGTTTGAAACCCTCTGGGATTTGATGATCCATTACTTCATCTGTGAAGCATAGGGGGTGTGCGGCGCCTCTGTACTGGGCTATGTCGCGACGCAGCTCAAATGAGTCTTGCCCGCTGTGTTCGGCCCGGCGGACTTACTTTTACTGTATCCGGCGTGACGATTATCATCTCGCATAGTGGCGTGCCCTCATGATCCGTAGATCGATCTTGCATGTTTTGCTTTGTCCTCCAATATGTCTCGCAGGTCTGGCGTATTTCCCCATGCCTTTTTATTTGAATGATGTCGGGGTGCTGGCTGAGCTTTTGGCTGGAATGTCTCTCTTTCGCGGCCACGAGGTGGCCGATCACCCGCGTCCTACACCGGGGATGTTGGTTTTGGTGCTTCCTCCTCCAGTCGGGGTAGCAACCTGCACTTTGGGTAACTCTTGGAGGGGCGTTCGAGTTTATATTCGTCGGCCGCCAGGACTTCAGTCCATCTGTCAGCTAGCAAATCTTGATCAGCTTGAAGCTGCTGCTACTTTTTCTTGAGGCTATTTGCCGTGGCTATAAGCCGGTGCTTGAAGCGCTCTTGTTCGACGGGATCCTATGGCACGACGAATTCGTCCTCGTCGAGGCTTGCCTCATCATCGGAGGGAGGCATGTAATTATCATCCTCCGCCTCTCCGTCTGCCGCTCTCTCAGGCGGGCTGGCTCCTTCATCCTCCTGCTCTAAGTCTTGCTGGAGGGGATTGTTGTCGTATTCGGCACTGTCCGGAGTGCTATTATCTCCGGTGCCGGTATCACCACTTTTGCCTTGGCGGGACTTAGAGCGACGCCGCTGACGCCGGCGCTTGGGTTGCTTTTTGGAGGGGTCATCCTCCGTTGTCTCGTCGCCATTTCCTTCTTTGTGTGTATCCACCATGTATATATTGTATGATGAGGTGGCTGTCCAGTGCCCTGTGGGCAGTGGTTCCTCTTCATCTCCCGCATCGTCGTCCATGCCATCGATGTCTTCGGAGTCGAAGTCGAGCATGTCGGTTAAGTCATCGACAGTGGCTACTAAGCGGGTGGTGAATTTCTTTGTCATCCACATCCCAATCCTGCCGGACGTAGTTCAGCCAGGCCTCTCCTGACAAGGAGAGAGACCTTAATGAGTTCAGTATGTCGCCAAAGGGCGAGTGCTGAAAAATATCCGCGGAGGTAAACTCCATGATCGGCGCCCAATCGGATTTGATAGGAACGGGCGCAGGTGGTTCGGAGTCCGTGGCCAGAGAAGGATCTGGCAGTTCAGTAACACGGCTCTCGTGAAAGGCAAGGTCGATATTCGGCCCGATCGCCGTAGGGGATACAACCTCCGTGGCGGGGTCTATCCACCCGTTCATGGATGGCGCAACTGGCTCCGAATTGAGGGTCGGAGCGGCTGCCGGTGCGATCTCCTGAACACTGTCCGATGGTAGAGCTAAATCGTACTCATTGTGACCGCGTGGCGCACAAGGCAGGGGCTCGAATCCGTCGAAGATCAAGTCCCCACGGATATTGGCCCTGTAGTTTAAGCTTCCAAACCTGAACTGGTGCCCAGGGGCGTAACTTTCGATCTGCTCCAGATGGCCAAGCGAGTTGGCCCGCAGTGCAAAGCTGCTGAACACAAAGATCTGTCCGGGGAGAAAAGTCTCACCCCGGACTGCATCGCTATCGATGATCGTAGGAGCCATCAAGCCTAACGGCGATGACATAGAGGAACTCTAAATGAAAGCACCAATGTCGGTGTCAAAACCGGCGGATCTCGGGTAGGGGGTCCCGAACTGTGCGTCTAAGGCGGATGGTAACAGGAGGCAGGGGACACGATGTTTTACCTAGGTTCGGGCCCTCTTGATGGAGGTAAAACCCTACGTCCTGCTTGATTTATTCTTGATGATATGAGTATTACAAGAGTTGATCTACCATGAGATCGGAGAGGCTAAACCCTAGAAGGTAGCCTATGGTATGATTGTATGTTGTCCTACGGACTAAAACCCTCCGGTTTATATAGACACCGGAGGGTGCTAGGGTTACACAAGGTCGGTTACAAAGGAGGAGATATACATATCCGTATTGCCTAGCTTGCCTTCCACGCCAAGTAGAGTCCCATCCGGACACGAGACGAAGTCTTCAATCTTGTATCTTCATAGTCCAACAGTCCAGCCAAAGGATATAGTCCGGCTGTCCGGAGACCCCCTAATCCAGGACTCCCTCGGTCATGAATATGCATTAAAATTAATCAACACTAAGTGCAAGCATGAGTAGGATATAATTCACCATGAACATAAATACCATGGAGGTTATGTTGATTTTGTTTCAACTCCATGTGTAAACATGTGCCAAGTCAAGCCACTCGAATCGTTCAAAGGAGGATACCACCCTATCATAGCACATCACAACCATTTTAATAGCATGTTGGCACACAAGGTAAACCTTTATAAACTCCTAGCTAATTAAGCATGGCATGAGCAACTATAATCTCTACTTGTCATTGCAAACATGTTTCATTCATAATAGGCTGAATCAGGAACAATGAACTAATCATATTAATAAAAACAAGATAGGTCGAGTTCATACCAGCTTCTCTCATCTCAATCGGTCCATCATATATTGTCATTATTGCCTTTCACTTGCATGACCGAAAGGTGTGGATAATAATAATAATAGTGCACGTGCATTGGACTAAGATGGAATCTGCAAGAATTTAATACAAGGGAGAAGACAAGGTAATATGGGCTCTTGGTTATTTCAACAATAATGCATATGAGAGCCACTCAACATTTTCATCATGGTCTTCTCCTCTCGACGCCCAAAGAAAAGAAAATAAACTAAACTATTTACACGGTGTCGGTGCGCAAAAGGAGGGGTCCTATTTTGTACCCCTTTACTTGTGTGCGGGTAGTTGGAGCCGCGCCTGCGGCCACACCTAGCGGGGAAGAGGAAGGAAGAAAAGCCACAAGACAACCAGAACAACGCCAAGCCAGAAATACGAAGAGCAGAGGGGCGAGGTGGACTCCCCCGGCACAAGGCCCTTGCCAGGGCGGCCTCAGCAGCCCCGACAAGAACCTTGCCGGGGCAACCTGCCCAACACCAACATCGCAGCCACCCTTGAGCCTATGAGTTCTGACGCCATCGGCATCTTTGGAACCAAGGCTCGGGAGTCACCTCCATGGTGGCATGCAAATCTTTGTGAAGTCCAGAAGCACACAAGACCAGATGATGACCAGAAAGCGACAATCCTCGGCAAGATCCTTGCCAAGGATGCCCACGAGACCCCCGGCAAGACCCATGCCAGGGACGACCAAGATGCCACGGCAAGACCCTTGCCGGGGCCCTGGGAAGACTCTTGCCTAAAACATGCGCGATGCCGAAGCCAGGCCCACGTCTACCAAGACTCCACCGCCGTTCCCATGCAGCTGCCAGCCCACCAGCTGGGCACACACCTGCGTGGCGACGTGCGGCCTCTAGGCCGACTCGACAAGCACCTGCGTGGTGGCATGCAGATCTTCGTGAACATTCAGCCATCGCACCAATTCAGCAGCTAGTCAACATGGCACTACATGCCTCGTTAGTTTGGACGTGCGTCAAAACCAGGCGAGGCGGCGACAGCTGGGACGAGCTTCCTTGCCGTCCGCGATAAAGCAAGAAGGGCATGTCAGCAACGCATTAAATGTGTTTATCCTAGGTGCCAGAAGATAGACTCGGTTACTGTATACCTTTCCACCTCCTATGTGCCACTGTGGCATCCCCTTTTGACTATAAAACGAGGCCCGCGGTGTACTGAGGGGGGATTCAGACCTTTTGGATGACGCACGCATCGTAGCTAGTTCAAGAGCTCAAGAACACTCAAATATACACCAAAGCAGGACTAGGGTATTACGCATCCTTGCGGCCCGAACCTGGGTAAATGATCCTCGTGTTGGCTTCTAGACCCGCTCTTGGCACAACCCCGCGCCCGCCAACCGTAGCAAAAAGGGGCCCCAGCGACCCCATAGGTGTCGTTTCCCCTGACACACGGGAAAGCTCCCAACAAGCGAAAGAAGAACGAGAAATCTTTTTGGGTTTTCTTTTAATTACTACTACTACAAGCATGGAAAGTAAACTAGCTAAAATCTACGACTAATTTTTTTGGTTTTTTATTAAGGTTTTTCAAACACATAAGAAGAAGGCTAGAAAAGAAATTAAACTAGCATGGATAGTGCAATGAAAAAGTATGAGCACTGACAACTAGAATGAATGTGTGAATATGAATGTAATGTCAGTGAGAAATACATACTCCCCCAAGCTTAGGCTTTTGGCCTAAGTTGGTCTATGGCCACTGCTGGCCCGGTGGATATCCAAAGTTGTAGCTGGGGTCGTACTAAGATGCAGTAGCTACTGCCTGACGAGCTGCAGCTTGGAGGCGAGCTGCCTCCGTCCTCCTCTCATATTCGTTCCCATCCTCCCTGGTTATAACATATCTCCTTTTTTCTTGAAAGTAAAAGAAAGTAGGAGCAGGGAGAGCAACATGGACAGTATGCTGTCTGTCAAAGATTAGTCGGTACTAGAGAAACTGTTCATTCCTCTCAACAAACTGATGGCGAACCATAGCATTATAATCTAGATAAGCAAGAGGCAATTCCATACCATTTGAATGTATGGGCACATCAAGATAATTAGCTACACGAGTTGCATAAATTCCACGAAACAAATCTCCACTTACACTATTGTGATGCAACCTTCGTGCAGCAATGGCCCCCAAGTTATATTGTTTATCACCTAATACCGCACTCTTGAGGATACTAAGATCTGGAACGCACATGTGACAAGCCTCATCTTTACCGTTAATTCATCTACCAATGAAGAGAGCAAAATAATGGATGGAAGGGAAATAAATTCTCCCTATGGTAGCTTGTGTGATTTCTCTAGATTCCCCCACAGTGATACTAGCAAGAAAGTCTTTATATTCAGATTTGTGAGGTTCACTAACATTGCCCCAGTGCGGGAGTTTACAAGCAGTATTAAAATCTTCTAGGTCCATGGTATATGATTTATCATAAAGATCAAATAAAATAGTGTGAGAATTGCTAGAACTTATCTGACACGAAGCCCTCAAGATCAGGGTTATGCACATACTCCTCTGACGGCCATTCACAAGGCCGCACTTGGGCTTCCCTTGGTGGCTCATCGTCCGGCTCATGTATCGCGAGCCTCGGTCCTTGCTTCCTTGAGGAACCTCCTTGGTACATCTTCCTAAACATTTTTCTTCCTCGAAGAACAATCCCCCAAAGTAGTTTTGTGAATGGAGCTTTGAGTAATTAAGGAGATTGAAAATGGCAGCAAGATGAGCTAGAACACGGGTTTGAGCTATGGGATGATTTTTTTTGGAGGAAGACAAAGTGTGTGGGTACTGTAATAAGTGGAGGGGGCCCACGAGGTCGGGGGCGCGCCTTGGACCCTCGTGGCCAGGTGGTGTGGCCCCCTAGTGTGTTCTCAGTGCCAATAATTCTTAAATATTCTACAAAAAACATATTTCATTTTCCAGACATTTCTAGAACTTTTATTTTCGAGGTATTTTTTATTGCAAGGATAATTCAGAAAACAAACAGAAAATACTATTTTTGCTTTATTTAATCTAAATAACAGAAAGTAAAAGGAGGGTACAGAGAGTTGTGCTTTCTAACTTCATCCATCTCATGCTCATCAAAAGGAATCCACTAACAAGGTTGATCAAGTCTTGCTAACAAACTCTTTTCGAATAACATGAAACCGGAGAATTTTCGAATAACACTAAGTTATCTCAATGGGGATATGCATGTACCCAACAATAAGAATATCCTATTTTTTCTTGAAAGTAGAAAGAGGGAATTCAAAACCTCCAATAGTGATCGTTGAAAATTTTCCAATAGAATTGATATTGTGGACTGGAGGCTGTTTCCTCAGAAAGTGTACCGTATGCTCATTACCATTAACATGAAAAGTGACATTGCCTTTGTTGAAATCAATAACAGCCCATGCAGTATTCAAAAAGGGTCTACCAAGTATAATAGACACACCATCGTCCTCGGGAATATCAAGAATAACAAAGTCCGTTAAAATAGTAACGTTTGCAACCACAATAGGCACATCCTCACAAATACCGACAGGTATAGCAGTTGATTTATCGGCCATTTTCAAAGATATTTCAATAGGTGTCAACTTATTCAAATCAAGTCTACGATATAAAGAGAGAGGCATAACACTAACACTAGCTCCAAGATCACATAAAGCAGTTTTAACATAATTTCTTTCAATGGAGCATGGTATAGTTGGTACTCCGAGATCTCCTAGTTTCTTAGGTATTCCACCTTTAAAAGTATAATTGGCAAGCATGGTGAAAATTTCAGCTTCCGGTATCTTTCTTTTATTTGTAACAATATCTTTCATATACTTAGCATAAGGGTTCATTTTAAGCATATCAGTCAAACGGATACGCAAAAAGATAGGTCTAAACATTTCAGCAAAGCGCTCAAAATCCTCATCATCCTTTTTCTTGGATGGTTTAGGAGGAAAAGGCATGGGTTTTCTGAACCCATGGTTCTCTTTCTTTACCGTGCTTCCTAGCAACGAAGTCTCTCTTATCATAACGTTAATTCTTTGATTGTGGGTTATCAAGATCAACACCAGGTTCAATCTCTACATCATTGCTATTGCTAGGTTGATCATCAACATGAACATCATCATTAACATTATCACTAGGTTCATGTTCGTTACCAGATTGTGTTTCAGCATCAGAAATAGAAATATCATTGGGATTCTCAGGTGTGTCAACAACATGTTCACTAGAAGCATGCAAAGTCCTATCATTTTTCTTTTTCTTCTTTTTAAAAGGACTAGGTGCATCAACATTAGTTCTCTGAGAATATTGCTCAACTCTCTTAGGGTGGCCCTCAGGATACAAAGGTTCCTGAGTCATTTTACCCCCTCTAGTCACCACTCTAATAGCATTATCATTTTTCTTATTATTTAATTCATTGAGCAAATCATCTTGTGCTTTAAGCACTTGTTCTACTTGAGTGGTAACCATAGAAGCATGTTTACTGATAAGTTTAGGTTCACCTTTAACTCTAGACATATAATCACTCAAGTGTTCAATCATATAAGAATTATGTTTCAATTGTCTACCAACATAAGCATTGAAGTCTTCTTGTTTAACAATAAAATTATTAGACTCATCCAAGCATTGGCTAGCAAACTTAGTAGGTGGGATTTCAACCTTATTAAATCTATAGAGAGAATTTAACTTTACTACCTATGTCGAGTTATCAAGACCATGTAGTTCTTCAATAGGTGGTAAATTCCTAAGATCTTCAGCTTTAATACCCTTTTCTTTCATAGGTTTCTTTGCCTCTTGCATATCTTCAGGACTGAGAAATAGAATACCCCTTTTCTTCAGAGTTGGCTTAGGAGTTGGTTCAGGAAGTGTCCAATAATTATCATTACTCAATATATTATTCAATAGAAATTCAGCTTGATCAATAATTCTTTCCCTGAAAACACAACCAGCACAACTATCCAGGTGGTCTCTGGAAGCATCGGTTAGTCCATTATAAAAGGTATCAAGTATTTCATTTTTCTTGAGAGGATGATCAGGCAAAGCATTAAGTAATCGAAGAAGCCTCCCCTAATCTTGTGGGAGACTCTCTTCTTCAATTTGCACAAAATTATATATTTCCCTTAAGGCAGCTTGTTTCTTATGAGCGGGGAAATATTTAGGATAGAAGTAATAAATCATATCCTGGGGACTACGCACACAACCAGGATCAAGAGAATTAAACCATATTTTAGCATCACCCTTTAATGAGAATGGAAATAACTTAAGGATATAGTAGTAACGAATTTGTTCCTCATTAGTGAATAGGGTGGCTATATCATTCAATTTAGTAAGATGTGCCGCAACAGTTTCAAATTCATAGCCATAAAAAGGATCAGATTCAACCAAAGTAATTAACTCAGGATCGACAGAGAAATCATAATTCTTATCAGAAATACAGATAGGTGAAGTAGCAAAAGCAGGGTCATATTTCATTCTTGTGGTCAAAGATTTTTCTTTCAGCATAGCTAATAGTTTCTTAAGATCATATCTATCTTTGCAAGCTAAAAGATCTCTAGCAGTTTCTTCATCCATAACATAACCCTCAAGCACATCAGGCAATTATTCATATCTAGGGGGGACTCTTCATCATCACTTTCATCAATATAATCAGTTTCAATAATTTCATTCTCTCTAGACCTAGAAAGTTGTTCATCAAGAAATTCACCTAATGGCACAGTATTATCAAGCATAGAAGTAGTTTAATCATAAGCATCACGCATAGCAGAAGTGGCATCATCAGTCATGCGACATATCAGAATAAATAGCAGGAGTAGGTGTCACAAGTTTACTCAAAACAGAAGGTGAATCAAGTGCAGAGCTAGATGGCAGTTCCTTAACTCCCGTCATAGTTGAGGGAAAAATCTTGGTTCTTTCATCTTTCAAGTTCACCATAATGATCAACAGATATAAATCCCAAGTGACTCAAAGAATAGAGCTATGCTCCCTAGCAACGGCGCCAGAAAATAGTCTTGATAACCCACAAGTATAGGGGATTGCAACATTTTTCGAGGGTAGAGTATTCAACCCAAATTTACTGATTCGACACAAGGGGAGCCAAAGAATATTCTCAAGTATTAACAGTTGAGTTGTCAATTCAACCGTACCTGAAAGAATTAATATTTGCAACAAAGTATTTAGTAGCAAAGTAATATGGAAGTAGCGGGAACGGTGGCAAAAGTAACAGTAGTAGTTTTTGTAGTGATTGTAACAGTGGCAACAGAAAATTAACTAAGCAAAGGTCAATATGTGAAAAGCTCGTAGGCAATGGATCAGTGATGGATAATTATGTCGGATGTGATTCCTCATGCAACAGTTATAACATAGGGTGACACAGAACTAGCTCCAGTTCATCAATGTAATGTAGGCATGTATTCGGAATATAGTCATACGTGCTTATGGAAAAGAACTTGCATGACATCTTTTGTCCTACCCTCCCATGGCAGTGGGGTCCTATTGGAAACTAAGGGATGTTAAGGCCTCCTTTTAATAGAGTACTAGACCAAAGCATTAACACTTAGTGAATACATGAACTCATCAAACTATGGTCATCACCGGGAGTGGTCCCGACTATTGTCACTTCGGGGTTACCAGATCATAACACGTAGTAGGTGACTATTGACTTGCAAAATAGGATCAAGAACTCACATATATTCATGAAAACATAATAGGTTCAGATATGAAATCATGGCACTTGGGCCCTAGTGACAAGCATTAGGCATAGCAAAGTCATAGCAACATCAATCTTAGAAAATAATGGATACTAGGGATCAAACCCTAACAAAACTAACTCGATTATATGGTAAATCTCATCCAACCCATCACCGTCCAGCAAGCCTACGATGGAATTACTCACGCACGGCGGTGAACATCAGGAAATTTGTGATGGAGGAAGGTTGATGATGACGATGTCGACGGATTCCCCTCTTTGGAGCACCGAACGGACTCCAGATCAGCCCTCCCGAGAGAGATTAGGGCTTGGCGACGGCTCTGTATCATAAAACATAATGGATCCTTCTCCTTTATTTTTTTCTCCCCGAACATGAATATATAGAGTTGGAGTTGACATCGGTGGAGCCTCAGGGGGCCCACGAGGCAGGGGGTGCGCCCCAGGTGGGGCGCCCTGCACCCTCGTGGATAGGGTGTGGGCCCCCTGGTGTTGATTCTTTTGCCAGTATTTTTTGTTTATTCCAAAACGTGTCTCCGTTGATTTTTAGGTCATTCCGAGAACTTTTATTTCTGCACAAAAATAACACCATGGAAATTCTTCTGAAAACAGAGTCAGTCCGGGTTAGTTCCATTCAAATCATGCAAGTTAGAGTCCAAAACAAGGTCAAAAGTGTTTGGAAAAGTAGGTACAATGGAGACGTATCACATAATCTCATAGTCATAGGAACATGTATAAGTCATGAAGAAAGCAATAGCAAAAAAACTAAACGATCATCGTGCTAAGCTAACGTATGGTTCATGTCAATCACATCATTCTCTAATGATGTGATCCCATTAATCAAATGACAACTCATGTCTATGGCTAGGAAACTTAACCATCTTTGATTAACGAGCTAGTCAAGTAGAGGCATACTAGGGACACTCTGTTTGTCTATGTATTCACACATGTACTAAGTTTTTGGTTAATACAATTTTAGCATAAATAATAAACATTTATCATGATATAAGGAAATAAATAATAACTTTATTATTGCCTCTAGGGCATATTTCCTTCAGTCTCAAACTTGCACTAGACTCAATAATCTAGTTCACATCGTCATGTGATTTAACACCAATAGTTCACATCTTTATGTGATTAGTTCACATCTCCATGTGACTAATACCCAAAGGGTTTACTAGAGTCAATAATCTAGTTCACATCGCTATATGAACTACACCCAAAGAGTGATCATGTTTTGCTTGTGAGAGAAGTTTAGTCTATGGGTCTGCAACATTCAGATCCGTATGTATTTTGCAAATTCGTATGTCTACAATACTCTGCACGGAGATAGTCTACCTAATTGCTCCCACTTTCAGTATGTATCTAGATCGAGACTTAGAATCATCTAGATTGGTGTCAAAAGTTTGCATTGACGTAACTCTTTATGACGAACTCTTTTATCACCTCCATAACCGAGAAATATTTCCTTAGTCCTCTAAGCTTAATTTTGACCGTTGTTCAGTGATCCACTCCTGGATCACTATTGTACCCTCTTGCCAAACTCATGGTGAGGTACAGAATAGGTCTGGTACACAGCATAGCATACTTTATAGAACCTATGACTGAGGCATAGGGAATGACTTTATTATTGCCTTTCTATTTTCTGCCATGGTCAGGTTTTGAGTCTTTACTCAACTTCACACCTTGCAACACAGGCAAGAACTCCTTCTTTGACAGTTCCATTTTGAACTACTTCAAAAACTTGTCAAGGTATGTACTCATTGAAAACAATTATCGAGTGTCTTGATCTATCTCTATAGATCTTGATGCCCAATATGTAAGCAGCTTTACCGAGGTCTTTCATTGAAAAAAATTCTTATTCAAGTATCCTTTTATGCTATCTAGAAATTCAGTATCATTTCCGATCAACAATATGTCATCCACATATAATATCAGAAATGCTATAGAGCTCCCACTCACTTTCTTGTAAATACAGGCTTCTCCAAAAGTCTGTATAAAACTATATGCTTTGATCAACTAATCAAAGTGCATATTCCAACTCCGAAATGCTTGCACCAGTCAATAGATGGATCGCCGGAGCTTGCACCTTTTGTTAGCATCTTTAGGATTGACTAAACCTTCTGGTTGCATCATATACAACTCTTCTTTAATAAATCCATTAAGGAATGTAGTTTTGATAACCATTTGCCAGATTTCAGAAAATGCGGCAACTGCTAACATGATTCGGACAGACTTTTAAGCATTGATACGAGTGAGAAAATCTCATCGTAGTCAACACCATGAACTTGTTGAAAACCTTTTGTGACAATTCGAGCTTTGTAGATAGTAACACTACTATTAGCGTCCATCTTCCTCTTGAAGATCCATTTATTCTGAATGGCTCACCGATCAACGGGCGAGTCAATCAAAGTCCATACTTTGTTCTCATACATGGATCCCATCTCAGATTTCATGGCCTTAAGCCATTTCGCCGAATCTGGGCTCATCATTGCTTCCTCATAGTTTGTAGGTTCGTCATGGTCTAGTAACATGACTTCCAGAACAGGATTACCATACCACTCTGGTGTGGAACATACTCTGGTTGACCTACGAGGTTTGGTAGTAACTTGATCTGAAGTTTCATGATCGTCATCATTAACTTCCTCACTAATTCGTGTAGGTATCACTGGAACTGATTTCTGTGATGAACTACTTTCCAATTCGGGAGAAGGTACAATTACCTCATCAAGTTCTACTTTCCTCCCACTCACTTCTTTTGAGAGAAACTCCTTCTCTAGAAAGGATCCACTCTTAGCAACAAAGATCTTGCCTTCGGGTCTGTGATAGAAGGTGTACCCAACAGTTTCTTTTGGGTATCCTATGAAGACGCACTTCTCCGATTTGGGTTTGAGCTTATCAGGCTGAAACTTTCTCACATAAGCATTGCAACCCCAAACTTTAATAAATGACAGCTTAGGTTTCTTGCTAAACCACAGTTCATACAGTGTCGTCTCAATGGATTTTTAGATGGTGCCCTGTTTAACATGAATGCAGATATCTCTAATGCATAACCCCAAAACGATAGTGGTAATTTGGTAAGAGACATCATAGATTGCAGCATATCTAATAAAGTACGGTTATGACGTTCGGACACACCATTACATTGTGGTGTTCCAGGTGGCGTGAGTTGTGAAATTATTCCACATTGTTTCAAATGAAGACAAAACTCGTAATTCAAACATTTGTTTCCACGATCAGATCATAGAAACTTTATTTTCTTGTTACGATGATTTTCAACTTCACTCTGAAATTCTTTAAACTTTTCAAATGTTTCAGACTTATGCTTCATCAAGTAGATATACCCATATTTGCTCAAATCATCTATGAAGGTCAGAAAATAATGATACCCGCCGCAAGCCTCAACACTCATTGGACCGCACACATCAGTATGTATTATTTCCAACAAGTCTGTTGCTCGCTCCCTTGTTCCGAAGAATGGAGTATTAATCATCTTGCCCATGAGGCATGGTTCACAAGCATCAAGTGATTCATAATCAAGTGATTCCAAAATTCCATCAGCATGGAGTTTCTTCATGCGCTTTACACCAATATGACCTAAACGGCAGTGCCACATATAAGTTGCACTATCATTATTAACTTTGCATCTTTTGGATTCAATATTATGAATATGTGTATCACTACGATCGAGATTCAATAAACCATTTATATTGAGTGTATGACCATAGAAGGTTTTATTCATGTAAATAGAACAACAATTATTCTTTGACTTAAATGAATAACAGTATTGCAATAAACATGATCCAATCATATTTATGCTCAACGCAAACACCAAATAACATTTATTTTAGGTTTGACACTAATCCCGAAGGTAAAGGGAGTGTGCGATGGTGATCTTATCAACCTTGAAATCACTTCCAACTCACATCATCACCTCACCCTTAACTAGTCTCTGTTTATTTTGCAACTCCCATTTCGAGTTACTACTCTTAGCAACTGAACCAGTATCAAATACTGAGGGGTTGATATAAACACTAGTAAATTACACAACAATAACATGTATATCAAATATACCTTTGTTCACTTTGCCTTCCTTCTTATCCGCCAAGTATCTAGGGCAGATCCACTTCTAGTGACCATTTCCTTTGCAGTAGAAGCACTCAGTTTCAGGCTTGGGTCTAGCTTTGCGCTTCTTCATGGGAGTGGGAACTTGCTTGCCATTCTTCTTGAAGTTCCCTTTCTTTCCCTTGCCCTTTTACTTGAAACTAGTGGTCTTGTCAACCATCAACATTTGATTCTTTTCTTTATTTCTACCTTCGTCGATTTCAGCATCACGAAGAGCTCGGAATCGTTTTCGTCATCCCTTGCATATTATAGTTCATCACGAAGTTCCAGTAACTTGGCCATAGTGTCTAGATATCTCTATCAATCACTATCTCATTTGGAAGATTAACTTCCACTTGATTCAAGTGATTGTAGTACTCAAACATTCTAAGCATATGCTCACTGGTTGAGCTATTCTCCTCCATCTTGTAGGCAAAGTACTTGTCAGGGGTCTCATACCTCTCAACTCGGGCATGAGTCTGAAATACCAATTTCAGCTCTTGGAACATCTTATATGCTCTAGGGCGTTAAAAACATTTTTGAAGTCCCGGTTCTAACCCGTAAAGCATGGCGCACTAAACTATCAAGTAGTCATCATGCTGAGCTTGCCAAACGTTCATAATGTCTGCATTTGCTCCTGCAATAGGTCCATCACCTAGTGGTGCATCAAGGATATAATTCTTCTATGCAGCAATGAGGATAATCCTCAGATCACGAAGCTAGTCCGCATCATTGCTACTAACATCTTTCAACATAGTTTCCTCAAGGAACATATCATAAATAAAACGGGGAAGCTATACGCAAGCAATTGATCTAGAACATAGATATGCAAATACTATCAGGACTAAGTTCATGATAAATTTAAGTTCAATTAATCATATTACTTAATAACTCCCACTTAGATAGACATCCCTCTAATCATCTAAGTGATCACGTGATCCATATCAACTAAACCATGTCCGATCATCACGTGAGATGGAGTAGTTTTCAATGGTGAACATCACTATGTTGATCATATCTACTATATGATTCACGCTCTACCTTTCGTCTCAGTGTTCCGAGGCCATATCTGCATATGCTAGGATCGTCAAGTTTAACCCGAGTATTTCTGCATGTGCAAAACTGGCTTGCACCCGTTGTATGTGAACATAGAGCTTATCACACCCGATCATCACGTGGTGTCTTAGCATGAAGAACTGTCGCAACAGTGCATACTCAGGGAGAACACTTATACCTTGAAATTTTTAGTAAGGGATCATCTCATAATGCTATCGTCGTACTAAGCAAAATAAGATGCATAAAAGATAAACATCACATGCAATCAAAATATGTGACATGATATGGCCATCATCAGCTTGTGCCTTTGATCTCCATCTCCAAAGTACCGTCATGATCTCCATCGTCACCTGCATGACACCATGATCTCCATCATCTTGATCTTTATCAACGTGTCGTCACATGGTCGTCTCGCCAACTATTGCTTTTGCAACTATTGCTATCGCATAGCGACAAAGTAAAGCAATTATATGGTGCTTGCATCTTCTGCAATAAAGAAACAACCATAAGGCTCCTGCCAGTTGCCGATAACTTCAACAAAACATGATCATCTCATACAACAATTTATATCTCATCGCGTCTTGACCACATCACATCACAACATACCCTGCAAAAACAAGTTAGACATCCTCTACTTTGTTGTTGCAATTGTTATGTGCCTGCTACGGGCTTAGCAAGAACCGTTCTTACCTACGCATCAAAAACCACAATGCGGTATACTGATTGCTTTTTGATCTTCAGAAAGAACCCTGTTCATTGAATCCGATTCAACTAAAGTTGGAGAAACAAACACCCACTAGCCACCTGTGTGCGAAGCACGTCGGTAGAACCAGTCTCGCGTAAGCATACGCGTAATGTCGGTCAGAGCCGCTTCATCCAACAATACCGCTGAATCAAGAATCAACTAGTGACATCAAGCAATATGTATACACTCACGCCCACAACTCCTTTGTGTTCTACTCGTGCATGTAACATCTACGGATAAACCAGGCTCTAATACCACTGTTGGGGAACGCAGTGATACGTCCATTTTGCATCATGCTTTTATATTGATATATATTGCATTATGGGCTGTTATTACACATTATCTCACAATACTTATGCCTATTCTCTCTTATTTTACAAGGTTTACACGAAGAGGGGGAATGCCGGCAGCTGGAATTCTGGGCTGGAAAAGGAGCAAATATTAGAGACCTATTCTGCACAACTCCAAAAGTCCTGAAACTCCACGGAAGTCAATTTTAGAATATATAAAAAATATTGGGTGAAGAAAGCACCAGAGGGGGGCCACCCACCATCCACTAGGGTGGGGCGCGCCCTACCCCCCTAGGCATGCACCCTGTCTCATGGGCCCCCTGGAAGGCCTCCGGTGCCCATATTTGGCTATGTGAAGTCTTACATCCTAGAAAAAATCATAAGCAAGCTTTCGGGACAAAACACCGCCGCCACGAGGCGGAACCTTGGCAGAACCAATCTAGGGCTTCGGCGGAGCTATTCTGCCGGGAAAACATCCCTCCGGGAGGGGGAAATCACCACCATCGTCATCACCATCGATCCTCTCATCGGGAGGGGGTCAATCTCCATCAACATCTTCACCAGCACCATCTCATCTTAAACCCTAGTTCATCTCTTGTATCCAATCTTTGTCCCAAAACCTCAGATTAGTACATGTGGCTTGCTAGTAGTGTTGATTACTCCTTGTAGTTGATGCTAGTTGGCTTATTTGGTGGAAAATCATATGTTCAGATCCTTTATGCATATTAATACCCCTCTGATTATGAACATGAATATGATTTGTGAGTAGTTACGTTTGTTCTTGAGGACATGGGAGAAGCCTTGCTATAAGTAGTCATGTGAATTTGGTATTCCTTCGATATTTTGATGAGATGTATGTTGTCTCTCCTCTAGTGGTGTCATGTGAACATCGACTACATGACACTTCACCATTGTTTGGGCCTAGGGGAAGGCATTGGGAAGTAATAATTAGATGATGGGTTGCTAGAGTGACAGAAGCTTAAACCCTAGTTTATGTGTTGCTTCGTAAGGGGCCGATTTGGATCCATATGTTTCATGCTATGGTTAGGTTTACCTTAATACTTCTTTTGTAGTTGCGGATGCTGGCAAGAGGGGTTAATCATAAGTGGATGCTTGTCCAAGTAAGGGCAGTACCCAAGCACCGGTCCACCCACATATCAAATTATCAAAGTAACGAACGTGAATCATATGAGCGTAATGAAAACTAGCTTGACAATAATTCCCATGTGTCCTCGGGAGCGATTTCCTTTATATAAGAGTTTGTCCAGGCTTGTCCTTTGCTAAAAAAAGTACAAGTTACTTTATCACAAAACTATCTGTTATCGATAATTTCAGTGCTTGCAGAGAATACCTTACTGAAAACCGCTTGTCATTTCCTTCTGCTCCTCGTTGGGTTCGACACTCTTACTTATCGAAAGGACTACGATAGATCCCCTATACTTGTGGGCCATCAAGACTATTTTCTGGCACCGTTTCCGGGGAGTGAAGCGCCTTTGGTAAGTGGAATTTGGTAAGGAAAAATTTACAGAGTGAGCTGAAATTTACTGTCACTTGCTACTATGGAAAGTAATCCTTTGAGGGGCTTGTTTGGGGTATCTTCACCCCGACAAGTAGAGAAAAGAGTTGTTCCTCAACCTACTAAACCTACTGAAATTTTTTTACTTTGAAATTCCTTCCGGTATGATAGAGAAACTGCTAGCTAATCCTTTTATAGGAGATGGAACATTGCATCCTGATTTGCACTTAATCTATGTGGATGAAGTTGGTGGATTATTTAAGCTTGCAGGTATGCCCGAGGATGTTATCAAGAAGAAGGTATTCCTTTTATCTTCGAAGGGAAAGTCATTGACATGGTTTAGGCTATGTGATGATATTGGATCATGGAACTACAACTGATTGAAATTGGAATTTCATCAAAAGTTTTATCCTATGCATCTAGTTCATCATGATCGTAACTATATATATATAATTTTTGGCCTCGCGAAGGAGAAAGCATTGCTCAAGCTTGGGGGAGGCTTAAGTCAATGTTATATTCATGCCCCAATCATGAGCGCTCAAGAGAAATTATTATTCAAAATTTTTATGCTCGACTTTCTCTCAATAATCGCTCCATGCTCGATACTTCTTGTACTGAATCTTTTATGATGAAGACTATTGAATTAAAATGTGATTTATTGGAAATAATTAAATGCAACTATGAATATTGGGAACTCGACGAAGGTAAGGAGTCAAGTATAACACCTAAGTTTGATTGTGTTAAATCTTTTATGGATACCGATGCTTTTCGTGAATTTAGCACTAAATATGGACTTGGCTCTGAGATAGGAGCTTCTTTTTGTGAATCCTTTGCTACTCATGTTGATCTCCCTAAGGAGAAGTGGCTTAAATATCATCCTCACATTGAAGTAAAAGTAGTTGATCCTATTAAAGTTGAAGAAACGACTATCACTTATAATGTTGCTCCTATTGTTCCTACCGCTTATATTGAGAAACCACCTTTCCCTGTTAGAATAAAGGATCATGCTAAAGCTTCAACTTTGGTCAACAAAAGTAATATTAGAACACCTACACCCCCTGAGCAAATTAAAGTTGAACCTAGTATTGCTATGGTTAAGGATCTCTTGTCCGATAATATTGATGGGCATGTTATTTACTTTTGTGATGAAGCTGCTAGAATTGCTAGACCCGATACTAAAAATAAACATAGACCTGTTGTAGGCATTGTCGGTGTCAAAACCGGTGGATCTCGGGTAGGGGGCCCCGAACTGTGCGTCTTGGATCGATGGTAACAGGAGACGGGGGACACAATGTTTACCCAGGTTCGGGCCCTCTCTATGGAGGTAAAACCCTACGTCCTGCTAGATTGATATTGATGAATATGAGTGTTACAAGAGTGGATCTACCACAAGATCATAATGGCTAAACCCTAGAAGTATAGCCTATGTGGGTATGGTAATGAGTATATGTGATGTACTTTCCGGACTATCCCTTCGGTTTATATAGGCACTGAGGGGATCTAGGGTTTACATGGAGTCGGTTACATGAGAAGGAATTTTCGGTCGCCAAGCTTGCCTTCCACGCCAAGTAGAATCCAATCCGAACACGGTGCATTCTTCAGCCTTCATGTATTCACAGCCCATCAGTCCGACCCAAAGGATAATAGGCCGGACGCCCGAGGACCCCTTAGTCCAGGACTCCCTTAGTAGCCCCTGAACCCAACTTCAATGATGAGGAGTCCAGCACGCAGATTTGTCTTCATCATTGCAAGGCGGGTTCCCTTCTTTCCTAACATCAAGATAGTCTTCGGATGCGATGATTGTATCCGGACCTGTCACACACACCATATATAACCGCAGAGAGAATATATATTCTTACACGAGTCTAATCCGCTGACAGCTTTTACAACATGACATCGCGTTTGTCCGGTCGTAATTTCGAACCGTTTTTCGTCTACCACTCCACGTTGCGAGACGCGGTTGTCATTGTCACGTCCTGTCTAAGCAAAGATCGTGCCCCCCTTATTATGGGATTCTCATCAATACGGGCGTGGGTAACCCAACCATGCCATTTTGCACGGCTCTCGGGAATAGGCGAGTTCAAGGAGAGTGGGGAGGCGCTCGATATTCGCGGTCTTTATAAGGGGATAAGGACACTCTTCGTTTACCCACATCCTTCTTCATCTCCAGTCCCTCTGTCCTTGAGCTCTAGGGCACAAGCTTTTGGCTTTTCCTCGTTCGAGAAGACATTCCAATCATGTCCGGATTCGGGGCTGGAGGAAAGTGGATGGCCACCTCCGTTAAGGAGAAGAACATCATGGAGCTCCGGGAGGCCAGCTATCTAGTCAAGGAGATTGCTCACCGACTCCCGGAAAAAGGGAAGATCGTCCCTACCCCCGATACCCACGAGAGGGTTGTGTTTCTCACACACTTCGTCCATGGGCTGGGATTCCCTCTTCATCCATTTGTCCGTGGATTGATGTTTTCCTATGGGTTGGATTTCCACAATCTGGCCCCCAACTTTATCCTCAATATGTCCGCATTCATAGTTGCGTGCGAAGCCTTTCTCCGCATCCCACCTCACTTTGGCCTATGGTTGAAGACTTTTAATGTAAAGCCAAAGGTGGTGCGCGCCAACAGGACGAGTGCGGAGGTGCCATGGTGGGCAAGATGCCCAATACCACCTGGCTCGAATGCTCCTTCGTAGAGACGGTGAAGGGATGGCAATCGGGGTGGTTCTATATCACCGAGCCGCGTGACACCAACTGGGCGGCGGCTCCCAAATTCCGATCCAAAGTCCCGATGCGGCTTACCTCCTGGCAGGAGAAGGGCCTGACCTGGGGATCTCCGGAAGAGATCACGGGGCTCCAAACGTGCCTCCAGAATATGATAACCCAGAAGATCAAGCTAGTTGATACGATCCAGGTCATGCTTGTACGCCGGATCCTTCCATGTCAGCACCGGACCTGTTATTTGCGGGAGTTCAATCCAGCCGCGCACCAGACACTGCTATGGCTCTTTGGCACGATGCACGAAGATATCTAGAAGGTGCTCTTCAAGGGCAGCGAGACGCCGCCACCCTCGACCAAAGATCATGGGCTCAACTTTAAGCGTCAGGACAATTCGGTAAGCCATCAAGGTGTAGTCTTTAAGGACACATTTCGAGGGAGGATACTAAGCCTTCTTGTCAATTTTGTCAGGCCTGGGTCAATCTAGCGAGACAGATTAATAGTCCGGCTCCGCTGCCCCAAGATGAAGAAACCCCACTTCTTACCAAGATGCTATTTCCGGCGCCTTACGACGTGCCGGAGAAGAAGGTCAAAACCACGGTCAAGGGGACCAAGCGTGGGTTTCGCCGAAGGAGCACCTTGGTCGTCTCGTCTGACGACGATACAGACCCCTCAGCCGCCAAAGACGACGACGAGGAGGGAGGTGACTCCCCCCCTGCGAGAGGAAGGGAGAAAAGGGAGGCCTCCCCGAGTTTGGAGGCGGAGGCGCCCAAGAGGGGGAGAGGCTCCTTTGTGGATAACTCCGCATGGGATGTTGACAGCAGTCCGGAGCGACCTCGCCGGACCAAGCCTCGGGCCGCCTCATGAGTACCAAAATCAAAAACATCTGGCCTTCTCGGTTTGTAATATTGATGCATATTAAACCTTGTTGTTGCAGTCTGGCACGCGACGGCTCCCCACGATCCTCGACAGAGGATTCACTGGACTCAAAGGAGATGGCTAGCATGTCACCGCCGCCTGCTCATTCCATCTCACCCAAGGGTGACAACGAGGTGGCGTCCAAAAAGACTTTCCCAAGCCGGGGGGGGATTCCGGAGACCATCGGCGTGACGCCCCAGGATGGCTCCTTGGCTGTCAGACATACGGGGACCGGTGACGGGGCCCGAGTTACCTTCGGGCCTCAGCCGGATACCATTCCGGAGATCTACAAGGCTCCGGGGTCCAGCGAACGACATTCTCCCCACGGAAGAAATGTGCCTGTTCCACCAGTGACCTCTTTCCAACCAGAGGCACCGGATAATCTGCTGGAGGCACTACAAGGCGCCTCTATCGTGGATGAGCATCGTGTTCTTATGGACATGGTAATAGAGAAGGTTTGGTTTGTCAAAAGTGGACTGACCGAAGCCTGCACCAGCCTTCTAATGGGCTTTGAGGTGAGTAATGTGATTGTAGGAAAAATATCGTCGTATAGACAGTAGCCCCTGATGCTCTGTTTGGTGTTCGGGAGGAAAAGCCAAACAGAGGATCGAGAATAAATATCGCAGGAGTCTTACATGAGTTGTCTATGTGAATAAGCAGGTATGGCTGCAGGCTGCCACTGCTCATGCTGTGGAAGTGTCCGGACTGAAGCGGAAGCTGGAGCGGGCCGAGGAGGAGCTCGGCCTCGTGAAGAAACAGCTAGAAGATAGCCAACATATGCAGTAACCTATGGGTATATTTCGAAAAAATGAGCAGTCTAGTCAGACTAAAGTGTCATAAACTTTATTAGTGCCCACAACCGAGGTGGCGACACTTAAGAAGGCGTTAGCCGAGGCCGAGGACAAAGCAGCCACGGAAGGCGCCGCACGTGAGAAGCACGAGGCCCAGGTTGCCAAGGCGCGGCAACAGCTCCAGGGCGTGATTGAGAGATTTGAGTCCTTGGAGCGCGATTGTAAGGCGCAGGAGTCCGAACTGGCGGAGGCCTGCCGGAGCGCACAGGATGCACGAGCCGAAGCACGGGATGCTCTCCAGGAGATTCAGGCGGCTAAGAAGATTACGACGGGTAAATCTTTCGCTCTGCATAGCAAGTGTGTGTAAGAAACGGTCCTTGTACTTATCCGAATTCGGGTTTTCTAGGGGCGTTTATGGATCTTCCACGCAGTATATCGGATGCTGCTGAGTATTACAGAGCCGAAGAAGGAATGTCTACGGAGAAGCTATTCTGGTGCCAGTATCTTGGACCCGAACATCTGTTGCCCTTCATTGACCAGCTGAAGCAGTTGGTCGAGCTGCACAAGTCGGTGGAGCTAGCCATGAAGGACCTGATAGTCTGGCTGTGGCCTGTCGAGCCTGTACCTAGCAGCTATTTCAAACTTGTAAAGCGGCTTGTTAACGCCTGTCCGCGGCTTGAAACTGTGAAGCGGTCGGTCTGCATCGAAGGTGCGCGTATGGCCTTTGCCCGCGTCAAGACGCATTGGGCAAAGCTGGATGCCAAGAAGCTGATGACCGAGGGACCGCCAGAGGGAAAGGAGCATTGTCGACCCGAGCTCTATTTTGACGGCATCTTGGAGGGGTCCCGCCTTGTGGTGGAACAATGTTCGAAGGATATCATTTTCCCATGAGAACATTTGTATTTTACTGTCCTGTAATATGGGGCAGTGATGTTATGTATTATAATGCTTATGATTTACAATTTACCTCCTATGTGGCCATTTATGAAATCTGAGGGTTGACCAGTCATCGGCTTCTGCCCCCACGTAGATAGTATGGGGGTGATCGGGATAAATCTAAACACTCTTTACTCCACATTCTGGTCCTTAAAGGAGGTGTTTAGCGCAACGAACAAGGAAATCAGACTTTGCGGCCTTTACCGCCCTCACTTAGCCATAGGAGTTTGACAATTAAAAATTTTGGCGAAGCCCCTGGTATTCGGAAGGCCGAACTAGGGGCGCTATACAAGCCTAATCGGAGGGACCGATTCTTCGTGCGAAGCGAAAAAAATCTCTAATGATTTGGAACCTCTCGAATAGCTGACCGGCTCTTGCCACATCATGACAGTCAGTTTTCGGCTTTCTCTACTGAGGTGCTCGTCCGGAAGAACCGGGACACAATCGAGTAGTTCTCCCTTTACTACCCTAGCCGATATAGCAGAACGTAAGGTAGTAAGCACAGGAGTCAGGCAACCCAATTATTGACCAAAGACATGATTCGGAGCCGATGCATATAATGTTATAAGTTCGGGGTGCCGAATTATACTATAAAAGTGTTCAGACTTTTTATTGCCGTAGTGTTGGGTGTAATGAAGCCCCTGGCGTAGTAATACGTACCATCGTGTACGTGTGCAATAAGTAATATTTACAAAGGTGATAAAACAGGAAAATTAGGTAATAAGCTGACGCCATCTTCATTCACCATTGTGATGTAATTGGTACGTCAAGGCGTACTTTGTGCAAATAATGCGATAAGCAAGTAAAGCTATTTATCATGCCGTAACCAATGGCGGGCTACGTGAGGGTATGTAAAACAAGAATGGCGATCGTTAATAGAGACCACCTGGGAGTTCCTTTGTATGCCAGAGCTCCTTGCCTCCTTGGTGTGTTCTGCAAATGAGTCGTCCGTATAGACCTCGAAAAGAGAAAAAAGCCGTAATAAAAAGCAAAAGTAAAGGCGTGTGAATCCCGGTGTCGGTCGAGCCGTACAGTGGATTGCGGACGAGTTATGCCTTCGTCGATTCCCATGGTGTTTTGAGTGTGTCGTTTATGTACGCGCGATATTAGTGCCATTGCCTCATCGGGGCTGGGACGGAGGTCATATTGCTAATTCGGCTCTTGTCGAGCCGAGCTGTCCTACTACAGTGTGGTCCGGACCCTCTTGATGATGTCCAGGGGCTCGGCAACCGGATTATAATGCTGCTTGAGAAGGCCGCTTTGTACCTCTGCTGCTAGAGCGGCAGTGTGCTCCTCTGTACGGAGGGAGCGTTCCGTGTTTCCGTTTACTGTGATGATGCCACGTGGGCTGGGCATCTTTAGCTTGAGATAAGCGTAATGTGGCACCGCATTGAATCTAGCGAATGCGGTTCGTCCGAGCAGGGCGTGATAGCCGCTGCGAAATTGGATGATATCGAAGATTAGTTCGTCGCTTCGGAAGTTATCCGGGGAACCGAAGACCACCTCCAGTGTGATCGTGTCATGTGAAATCCGTCGATGATTTGGTCGAGTACCAATGTGGCCGAACCGCCATGACGGATGCTAGTTGGATGATCATGACGATCAAAGGTGATCGAGACTGACGACCATGGGTTAAATTTTGGGGCGACTGGCTCTACCGCATAAACGTCCCTGAGTGGGCGCTTGCGCTCCCTTTTGGCTTGAGGCGGGAATTTCTTCTGCCCCCCAGTGTTCGGCTACCGGGGCTCTTCGTCTTCGTCCTTGTTTACGCTACTTACCTTGCTGGCTTGCTTAAAGACCCGGCAATCTCTATTAGTATGGTTGGTCAGTTTGTCTGGGGTGCCATGTATCTGGCACGGACGGTCAAGTATGCGGTCCAAGCTGGATGGTCCCCTGTCATTCCTTTTATAGGGCTTCTTTCACTGGCCGGACTTGGAGCCACTGAATCCGGCATGAATGGTAGTGTCATTGGTGTTATCACCACTGCTTCGGCGTTTGTGTCTGTTGCGCCGGAGCTTGCCGGTGCTGTTTTTGGCCTCGGAGGGGCCTATTTCGTTGGCTGTGTTGGTACTGCAAGCCAGCCAACTATCCTGTCCCGCACAAAAGCGGGTCATAAGTGCCGTGAGGGCTGCCATGGATATCGGCTTTTCCTGGCCGAGGTGGCGGGCGAGCCATTCGTCCCGGATGCTATGCCTGAAGGCCGTTAGGGCTTCAGCGTCCAGACAATGGACGATCTGGTTCTTTTTGGTTAGGAACCTAGTCCATAATTTTCTGGCTGATTCTCCAGATTGTTGAACTATGTGGCTTAAGTCATTAGCATCAGGTGGCCGGACATATGTACCTTGGAAGTTGTCGAGGAAGGCCTCTTCCAAGTCTTCCTAGCTGCCGATGGAGTTCTCAGGTAGACTATTTAGCCAGTGTCGAGCTGGTCCTTTGAGCTTTGACGGGAGGTATTTGATGGCATGGAGGTCATATCCTTGGGCCATATGTATGTGAAGAATGAAATCTTCGATCCATAGAGCGGGGTCGGTTGTTCCGTCGTATGATTCAATTTTGACAGGCTTGAACCCTTCGGGGAATTGATGATCCAGCACCTCGTCTGTGAAGTAGAGAGGGTGTGCGGCACCTCTATAGCGGGCCGTGTCACGGCGTATCTCCAATGACGTCCGTCTGTGATTATCGGCCTGGGTGTGCTTAAGTTTGCCACGTCCGGATAGGTAGTTGTCATCCTGAGTATGGGAACGTCCTTGCGATCTGTCTATAGATCTGGTGTGTCCTGCTCTATTATCCAATTTCTGCCGAAGATTGTATGTATGGCCCCAAGCTGGTCTATCCCTGTTTTTGCGAGGCAGTTGGGCGGGCTGCTGTTCGGTCTGAGTTGTCGTTTTATCCCGACCGCGGTGTGCTCGGTCCGCATTATGCGAAGGAGTTATGGGATATGTTGCCTCCTTATCGAACTGAAGTAGCAGTCTGTGTATTGGGTACCTCTTGGCTAGGCACTTGAGGCCGTATTCCTCAGCTGTCAGGACATCAGTCCATCTGTCGACGAGCAGGTCTTGTTCCGCTTGAAGCTATTGTTGTTTCTTTTTCAGGCTTTTTGCAGTGGCTATGAGCTGAAGCTTAAAGCGCTCGTGCTCAAGAGGATCCTCAGGCACAATGAAGTCTTCATTGCCAAGGCTTGTCTCCTCCTCGGAGGGTGGATGGTAACTATCATCCTCCGGGTCATATTCTATGGCCTGTCCGTCAGGGTTGTTTTGCCTGCTGTCGTGTTTCTGTTCGGATGTAGCCCCGACAGGGCCTTCATTGTTTTCAGCGTCGCCTGGAGTACTATTTTCTCTGGTGCCAGTGTTGCCGTCCTTCGATCGGCGGTGCAACGAGTGGTGTTTGGGCCGCCGATGCTTGGACTGTGTCTCAGAGGTTTTGTTCGTGTCTGGCTCTTCTTTGTCGTCGCCTAATCCTTTAGGTGTATCAACCATGTACATGTCGTATGAAGAGGTGGTCATCCAACGTCCAGTGAATGGTGGGTCTTGGCCTTGCTCCTCGTCGACATCGTCGTCCATACCGTCGATGTCTTCGGAGCCATAGTCCAGCACGTCGGTTAAATCATCGATGGTGGCTATGAAGTGGGTGGCGGGTGGGGAGCAAAAATTCCCAATCATCCATTTCTATCTCAAACCGGACATAGTTCGGTTGTGAGTCCTTCTCCAAGGACAAATTCTTTAAAGATTTTAGCATGTCTCCCCAAGGTGAGTGCTGGAAAACGTCAGCGGCGCTGAACTCAAAGATCGATAACCGATATAGCTTGGTGTCCGCACGCGTGCACAGTTTGGAACTTATAGCCGGAGACGAGTTCGGAGTTCCGTCAAGGCGAACATTGCAGGGCATCGAGTTCATGTGTGGATCCAATGCCGCGGACTCTGAGGCCTCGGATGGCTCGATCTGCTTCGCCTCTAAGGTCGTTGCCACCGCAGGAACCATCTCCTGGGCTCATCTGATGACCGATTTAAGTAGCGTTCATCGGGATGAGGGGGAGCGATCGCTGCGGGCTCAAATCCCTCGAAGATCGAGTCTCCACAGATAACCATGACGTAGTTCAAGCTTCGGAATCCGACCTGATGGCCAGGGGCGTAGCTGTAGTTGGCTCGCAGTACGAAGCCGCCGGATACGAAGATCTGTCCGGGGAGGAAGATTCCTACCTGGATAGCGTCATTATTGATGATTGAAGGGGCCATCGAACCTTTTGTCGACAACACAGTGGAACTCTCAATGAAAGCACCAATGTCGGCGTCAAAATCGGCGAATCTCGGGTAGGGGGTCCCGAACTGTGCATCTTGGATCGATGGTAACAGGAGACGGGGGACACAATGTTTACCCAGGTTCGGGCCCTCTCTATGGAGGTAAAACCCTACGTCATGCTTGATTGATATTGATGAATATGAGTATTACAAGAGTGGATCTACCACGAGATCGTAATGGCTAAACCCTAGAAGTCTAGCCTATGTGGGGTATGGTAATGAGTATATGTGATGTCCTTTCCGGACTATCCCCTTCAGTTTATATAGGCACCGAGGGGATCTAGGGTTTACATGGAGTCAGTTACACGAGAAGGAATTTGTGGTCGCCAAGCTTGCCTTCCACGCCAAGTAGAGTCCAATCCGAACACGGTGCATTCTTCAGCCTTCATGTCTTCACAGCCCATCAGTCCGGACCAAAGGATAATAGGCCGAACGCCCGAGGACCCCTTAGTCCAGGACTCCCTCTGGCATGACTGTTATTTCTATTAAAATAGGAGATCATTGCTATCATGGCTTATGTGATATGGGTGCTAGTGTGAGTGCAATACCTCATTCTTTATATGAAGAAATTATGCATGATATTGCACCTGCTGAGATAGAAGGTATTGATGTTCCAATTAAGCTTGCCAATAGAGATAATATTTCACCGATTGGGATTGTTAGGGATGTTGAAGTCTTGTGTGGGAAAGTTAAATATCCTGCGGATTTTCTTGTTCTTGGTTCCCACAAGATGACTTTTGTCCCATTATATTTGGTAGACCCTTCTTCAATACTGTTAATGCTAAGATAGACTACAAAAAGGATATTGTTTCTGTTGGTTTAGGGGATATGTCTCATGATTTTAATTTTGCTAAATTTCGTAGACAACCCCATGATAAAGAATCTCCTAGTAAAGATGAAATTATTGGTCTTGCTTCTATTGTTGTGCCTCCTAATGATCATTTAGAAAAATATTTGCTAGACCATGAAAATGATATGTTTATGAATGAAATAAGGGAAATAGATGAAGTATTCTTTAAACAGGGACCTATTTTGAAACACAACTTGCCTGTCGAAATTCTAGGGGATCCTCCTCCACCCAAGGGTGATCCCGTGTTTGAGCTTAAACCATTACCTCATACTCTTAAATATGCTTATCTTGATGAAAAGAAGATATATCCTGTTATTATTAGTGCTAACCTTTTAGAGCAAGAAGAAGAGAAATTATTGAAAACTCTGAAGAAGCACCGTGCTGCTATTGGATATACTCTTGATGATCTTAAGGGCATTAGTCCCTTTCTATGCCAGCACAAAATAAAATTGGAGAAAGACGCTAAACCGGTTGTTGATCACCAACGACAGTTAAATCCTAAGATGAAAGAAGTGGTAAGAAAAGAAATACTAAAGCTTCTGGAGGCAGGTATAATTTATCCTGTTGCTGATAGTCAGTGGGTAAGTGATACATCTCCAACGTATCTATAATTTTTTATTGTTCCATGCTATTATATTATCTATTTTGTATGTTAATGGGCTTATTTATACACTTTTATATTATTTTTGGGACTAACTTATTAACCCAAGGCCCAATGTAAATTGTTGTTTTTTCCCTATTTTAGTGTTTCGCAGAAAAGGAATATCAAACGGAATCCAGACGGAATAAAACCTTCAGGAGAGTTATTTTTGGAACAAACGTGATCCAGGGGACTTGGAGTAGACGTCAAGAAATCAACGAGGAGGCCACGAGGCAAGGAGGCGTGCCTGCCCCCTTGGGCGCGCCCCCCACCCTCGTGTGCCCCTCGTGGATCCACCGACCTACTTATTCCTCCTATATATACCCATATACCCCGAAAACATCCAGCAGCACCACGAAACCCTATTTCCACCGCCGCAACCTTCTATACCCAAGAGATCCCATCTTGGGGCCTTTTTTGGAGCTCCGCCGGAGGGGGAATCGATCACGGAGGGCTTCTACATCAAATCCATAGCCTCTCCGATGATGTGTGAGTAGTTTATCTCAGACCTTTGGGTCCATAGTTATTAGCTAGATGGCTTCTTCTCTCTCTTTGGATCTCAATACAATGTTGTCCTTGATCTTCTTGGAGATCTATTTGATGTAACTCTTTTTGCGGTGTGTTTGTCAAGATCCGATGAATTGTGGGTTTATGATCAAGTTTATCTATGAACAATATTTGATTCTTCTCTGAAATCTTTTATGTATGATTGGTTATCTTTGCAAGTCTCTTCAAATTATCAGTTTGGTTTGGCCTACTAGATTGATCTTTCTTGCAATGGGAGAAATGCTTAGCTTTGGGTTCAATCTTGTGGTGTCCTTTCCCAGTGACAGCAGGGCAGCAAGGCACGTATTGTATTGTTTCCATCGAGGATAAAAAGATGGGGTTTATATCATATTGCTTGAGTTTATCCCTCTACATCATGTCATCTTGCCTAATGTGTTACTCTATTCTTATGAACTTAATACTCTAGATGCATGCTAGATAGCGGTCGATGTGTGGAGTAATAGTAGTAGATGCAAAATCATTTCTGTCTACTTGTCACGGACGTGATGCCTATATACATGATCATGCCTAGATATTCTCATAATTATGCACTTTTCCATCAATTGCTCGACAGTAATTTGTTCACCCACCATAATACTTATGCTATCTTGAGAGAAGCCACTAGTGAAACCTATGGCCCCGGGTCTATTCTCTATCATATTAATCTCCCATCAACTAGCTATTTCTGGCACCGTTTATTTTGCAATCTTTACTCTCAATCTATATTATAAAAATACCAAAAATATTTATCTTATTACTATTATCTCTATTAGATCTCACTCTCGTAAGTGACCGTGAAGGGACTGACAACCCCTTTATCATGTTGGTTTCGAGGTTCTTATTTGTTTGTGCAGGTACGAGGGACTTGCGTGTAGTCTGCTACTGGATTGATACCTTGGTTCTCAAAAACTGAGGGAAATACTTACGCTACTTTGCTGCATCACCCTTTCCTCTTCAAGGGAAAACCAACGCAGTGCTCAAGAGGTAGCAGTAAGTCCTGTCCATTGTGTCCCTAAGAAAGGAGGTATTATTGTTGTTCCAAATGATAAAGATGAATTGATCCCACAAAGAATTGTTACAGGTTATAGAATGGTAATTGATTTCCTCAAATTAAATAAAGCTACTAAAAAGGATCATTACCCTCTACCTTTCATTGATCAATTGCTAGAAAGATTATCCAAACATACACATTTTTGCTTTCTAGATGGTTATTCTGGTTTCTCTCAAATACCTGTGTCAAAAGAGGATCAAGAAAAGACCACCTTTACTTGCCCTTTTGGTACCTTTGCTTATAGACATATGCCTTTTGGTTTATGTAATGCACCTGCTACCTTTGAAAGATGCATGACTGCTATATTCTCTGAATTTTGTGAAAAGAGTGTTGAGGGTTTCATGGATGATGTTTTTGTATATGGAACTTCTTTTGATGATTGCTTAAGGAACCTTGACCGAGTTTTGTAGAGATGTGAAGAAACTAATCTTGTCTTGAATTGGGAGAAGTGCCACTTTATGGTTAATGAAGGTATTGTCTTGGGGCATAAAATTTCTGAAAGAGGTATTGCAGTTGATAAAGCTAAAGTTGATGCTATTGAAAAGATGCCGTGTCCTAAAGACATTAAAGGTATAAGTTTCCTTGGTCATGCCGGTTTTTATAGGAGGTTCATTAAAGACTTCTCAAAAATTGCTAGGCCTCTGACTAATCTCTTACAAAAAGATGTTCCTTTTGTCTTTGATGATGATTGTGTAGAAGCATTTGAAATACTTAAGAAAGCCTTGATTTCTGCACCAATTGTTCAGCCTCCTGATTGGAATTTACCCGTTGAAATTATGTGTGATGCTAATGATTATGATGTAGGTGCTGTCTTAGGACAAAGAGTTGATAAGAAATTAAATGTTATCCAATATGCTATTAAAACTCTAGACAGTGCCCAGAGAAATTCTGCTACTACTGAAAAAGAATTTTTAGTAGTTCAGACCTTATATTGTTAATTCTAAGGTAACTGTTCACGCTGATCATGCTGCTATTAAATATCTTATGGAAAAGAAAGATGCTAAACCTAGACTTATTAGATGGGTTCTCCTACTACAAGAATTTGATTTGCATATTATTGATAGAAAGGGAGCTGAGAACCCCGTTGCAGACAACTTGTCTAGGTTAGAGAATGTTCTTGATGACCCACTACATATAGATGATAGCTTTCCTCATGAACAATTAGCTATCATAAATGCTTCACGTACTGCTCCATGGTATGCTGATTATGCCAATTACATTGTTGCTAAATTTATACCACCTAGTTTCACATACCAGCAAAACAAAAAGTTTTTCTATGATTTAAGACATTACTTCTGGGATGACCCACACCTTTATAAAGAAGGAGTAGATGGTGTTATTAGGCGTTGTGTACCTGAGCATGAATAGGAACAGATCCTACACAAGTGTCACTCCGAGGCTTATGGAGGACACCATGATGGTGATAGAACTGCACATAAGGTATTGCAATCTGGTTTTTATTGGCCTACTCTCTTCAAGGATGCCCGTAAGTTTGTCTTGTGATGAATGTCAAAGAATTGGTAATATTAGTAGACGTTAAGAAATGCCTATGAATTATTCACTTGTTATTGAACCATTTGATGTTTGGGGCTTTGATTATGTGGGACAGTTTCCTTCCTCTAATGGGTATACACCTATTTTGGTTGTTGTTGATTACGCTACTAAGTGGGTAGAAGCTATTACAACTAGTAGTTCTGATCATAACTGAAGGAAATATGCCCTAGAGGCAATAATAAAGTTGTTATTTATATTTCCTTATAGCATGATAAATGTTTATTATTCATGCTAGAATTGTATTAACCGTAAACTTAGTACATGTGTGAATATATAGACATACAGAGTGTCACTAGTTTGCCTCTACTTGACTAGCTCGTTGAATCAATGATGGTTATGTTTCCTAACCATAGACATGAGTTGTCACTTGATTAACGGGATCACATCATTAGAGAATGATGTGATTGACTTGACCCATCCGTTAGCTTAGCACGATGATCGTTTAGTTTGTTGCTATTACTTTCTCCATAACTTATACATGTTCCTATGACTATGAGATCATGGAACTCCCGAATACCAGAGGAACACTTTGTGTGCTACCAAACGTCACAACGTAACTGGGTAATTATAAAGGTGCTCTACAGCTGTCTCCGATGGTGTTTGTTGAGTTGGCATAGATCAAGATTAAGATTTGTCAATCCGATTGTTGGAGAGGTATCTCTGGGCCCTCTTAGTAATGCACATCAATATAAGCCTTGCAAGCAATGTAGCTAATGAGTTAGTTATGGGATGTAGGATTATGGAATAGGTAAAGAGACTTGCCGATAACGAGATTAAACTAGGTATTGAGATACCGATGATCGAATCTCGGGCATGTAAAATACCGATGACAAAGGGAACAATTTATATCATTATGCGGTTTGACAGATAAAGATCTACGTAGAATATGTGGGAGCCAATATGAACATCCAGGTTCCGCTATCGGTTATTGACTAGAGACATGTCTCGGTCATGTATACATAGTTCTCGAACTCGTAGGGTCCGCACGCTTAACGTTCGGTGACGATCAGTATTATGAGTTTATGTGTTTTGATGAACCGAAGGTTGTTCAGAGTCCTAGATGTGATCACGGGCATGACGAGGAGTCTCGAAATGGTCGAGACATAAAGATTGATATATGCGATTACTATGTTTGGACATCAGAATGGTTCCGGGTAAGTTTGAACATTAACCGGAGTACCGGGGGGTTACCGGAACCCCCCGGGGAGTATATGGGCCCTAACGGGCTTCAGGGGAGAGACGGAGGGGCTGCCTAGGGCAGGCCACGTGCCCCCCAAGGCCTAGTCCTAATTGGACTAGGGGGGAGGGGCGGTGCCCCCTCCTTCCTTCTCTTCTCTCTTCCCTTTCCTACTCTCCTACTCCTACTACATGGAAAGGGGGGAATCCTACTCCCGGTGGGAGTAGGACTCCCCAGGGCACGCCATAGTAGAGGGCCGGCCCTCCCTCTCCTCCACTCCTTTATATACGGGGGAGGGGGTACCCCATAGACACACAAGTTGATCATTGATCCCTTAGCCATGTGCGGTGCCCCCCTCCACCATAATCCAGCTCGGTCATATCGTAGCGGTGCTTAGGCAAAGCCCTGTTCCGGTAGCATCATCATAACCATCATCACGCCGTCGTGCTGACAAAGCTCTCCCTCGACACTCTACTGGATCAAGAGTTCGTGGGACGTCACTGAGCTGAACGTGTGCAGATCGTAGAGGTGCCGTACTTTCAGTACTAGGATCGGCCGATCGTGAAGACGTATGACTACATCAACCGTGTTGTCATAATGCTTCCGCTTACGGTCTATGAGGGTACATAGACAATACTCTCCCCTCTCGTCGCTATGCATCACCATGATTTTGCGTGTGCGTATGATTTTTTTTAAATTACTGCATTCCCCAACAATAAATTCTCTATTAAGATTCTTAAAGAAGTCATTTTTCCGAGGTTTGGAGTCCCTAGATACTTAATGACTGATGGTGGTTCACATTTTATTGATGGTGCTTTTCGTAAAATGCTTGCTAAGTATGATGTTAATCATAGAATTGCATCTCCATATCACCCACAGTCTAGTGGTGAAGGAGAACTGAGCAATAGAGAGCTTAAATTAATTTGAAAAAGACTGTTAATAGATCTAGAAAGAATTGGTCCAAGAAACTTGATGATGCATTATGGGCCTATAGAACTACATATAAGAATCCTATGGGCCTATAGAACTGCGTATAAAATGGTTTATGGAAAAGCATGTCACTTACCTCTCGAACTAGAATATAAGGCATATTGGGACATTAAAGAGCTCAATTATAATTTCAAATTTGTTGGTGAGAAGAGACTATTTGACATTGCCTCACTTGATGAGTGGAGAACCCAGGCCTATGAAAATGCCAAACTAATTAAAGAAAAAGTTAAAAGATGGCATGACAAAAGGATACAAAAATGTGAGTTTAATGTAGGTGATTATGTTTTGCTATACAACTCCCGTTTAAGATTTTTTTGCAGGAAAACTCCTCTCTAAATGGGAAGGTCCTTACGTTATGGAGGAGGTCTATCGTTCTGGTGCCATAAAAATCAAGAACTTCGAAGGCACAAATCCAAGGGTGGTGAACGGTCAAAGAATCAAACATTATATCTCAGGTAATCCTATAAATGTTGAATCTAATGTTATTGAAACTATAACACCGGAGGAGTATATAAGGGAAACCTTTCAGAACGTTTCAGCCTCCGAAAAGGAAGAGGTATGTTGTACAGTAAGTGTCGTGGAAATGTCACGGCGGATGTCCTAGTGTGAGGACTTAGTCGTGGAGCCATCGCGTTGAGGTTAGCTTAAAGGGGTTAAACAGGACAAAGGACACATGAATTTATACTGGTTCGGCCCCTTACGATGAAGGTAAAAGACTAGTCCAGTTTGTAGTTGGTATTGCCAGGGTTTCGATGAACAGGAGCGAATACGCTTGACCCGACTCTCGATCTCTCTTGTTTCTATCCCTAAACCATCGCCGGGTCATCCCTTTATATGCATAGGTTGACGCCTGGCGGTTTACAGAGTCCCGGCTGGCTCATAGACGCGTCCGTCTCGGTTTCTACCTTTCCTATCTTATAACACAAGTTATACATCTTATGGTGGTTTACATCTACAGGCCATAATCCTCCTTTGGGCCTTGAGCCTTCTTGTTAACTCTCCTTCGTAAAGTGCCGTACTCCTTGTCCTCGTGAGCTTTGATAGGAACAACTTACTATGAGTATAATCTGGCCCCTCCTGAGCGGTTTATACTTAATAGTTATATCCCCAATATTAGGCGCTGGATTGATTTGAATTCGTTCATGTCAATCTTTAGTACTTGAGAAAATTCCTTCTTCAAGTCTTCACGAAAGCCTTGTAACTCGCTGTGACGTAATCTTCAATATCATGAAAATCAGCCGTGACGTCATCTGCCATTAACTCTTTACATGACCCAAATCTTTTAATGAATCTCCAAAAATCGAGGCGTCTGCATATCTATAGATCTGTTTTTCGACCTCCTCGATTCCTGTGCCTGCCACTTATCCATTCACCTTATAAATAGGGCCGGGGGTCATTTTCATTTTTCCCCTCATGCCTCCTCATCTCATAGTCTTCCTCGCATCGCCCCAGCGCTTCGAACTCCACTGCCGTCGTCGGACTTCGCCGCTGCTTCGACCTTGGCCGCTGCATCGCCCTGAACACACCAAAGAATCGCGGAACCTCTCCACTGTTTTCCTCAACACCTGTAAGATTCCCTTTCTTCCCTTGTAGATCTTTCTTTAGGGTTTGAATGTTCATCGGTGTTCATCAGTGTTCGTCTCTGTGCAATGATTTTTGATTCAAACCTCAGTATTCAACCTGTATGGCGATGGCCGTAGTCCTTCTTTTTTCATCAATGCATCTTGTTTAAGTAGAAACTCCAATCTGAACCTTTATCAACTGCTTCGGTATCCATATTTAGGTCTGAATAAAGTTTCATTTTCTGACCCATGGTAGATCCCAAATTATTGTGCCAACTTGTGAAACTTGTTTTTCCATCACTTAGTTATTTCAGATCTGTACCTTCAATATCAATATAGGCGGTTTAACTTTAGAAAATGATAACCCGCCAGGTACCGTTAGTCCCGTCTTAAACCGCCAATCGCTTATCATTATACTTCCTACAACACCAATATCCGGTTTAACAATTTTGCATGCTTTAACACTATCCATCTCTTAACCTGCAATGCTTTATGCTTGTCAACCATGAATCTTAAACCGACACAAACCTTCTTCAGGTTGTCAAAGAAATGGCCAAGTCTTTTTATGCTTGCAACTAGGTTCCGTCCGGATTACGGAAGAAGATCTGAACGGATGTGTTGCAACTAGCGCTTTACCCAAACAGAGTGCAATCCATTGGAGAGCCCCCGGTCCAGAAAATCCTCCTACGCCCAAGGATGGCGAAGTAGTTGTGTTTGTTGATCATTTGAGCTGCGGTTTTGAACCTCCCACATCAAAAAATTCCCATGATGTGCTTGCTAGCTTCCAACTCCACCCTCAAGATATTGGACCTAACTCTGTGTCCAATATTTGTAATATTCAAGTGTTTTGCGAGGCTTATCTGCAAGAAGAGCCGACCGTTGAACTGTTCAGAGACTTCTTCTATTTAAACTGCCGTACTGAATTTACAGATGGGCCCAATACTGAACTTGGCAGGGTTTCAATTCAGAAAAGGAAAGATGTCAGCTTCCCTATTGCCAAGCATCATAGTCACCCAAAGACTGGAATCAGACTTGGTTCTATTGCCGAGACACGTCTCCATATGATGAGAATCCTCTGCCGGGTTATTGTGCTCACCAGCTTACCAATACACATCCATTTCCGCAAAGGCTGACTACGAAAGAACATGCCAAATATTCAGCACAACTTTCAAAGCTCAGAGCCTTTGTGGCTAATGGTTTAACATGCATTGATTTCGTTCGCTGCTGGATATCTTGGGTTATTTTACCTTTAATCCGTCGCCCCGGTTTAATGTGTGAGTACACAGGGGATTTGAAAGACCCTCAACGGCACACTGACATTCAGCTAACTGACGCTTAAATTACTGAAGCTGTCAAGAAAATACTAGATGAACCGGTGGCTGTTTGCAGTAAAATAGGGCTTAGTCCCTTCTGCATTTCCAATAAACCGCTAGCAGTAAGAATCACATAACTCTTTTTTTAATCCATCCCTCCTTTTTTATATATTTCCATATAATTTTTGCCAATCTTCGACAAGGTGATGATCCGTTTTGGAAGAAGAAACCGCAGGATAAACTGGCCAAGACACCTCGCCCCAAGACCAAGGTCGTCAAAAGGTCTGCCAAGAAGAAAACCGCCGAGTCTGCCGAGCTGAACATCGATGATGATCCTGATAACCCGGAATCAGAGGTAGAACTTGATTCTCTTGGTTCCCTTTTCATACACCTCATTGACAATGACCATTATCAGGATGACGCTGAGGCTAGCCGGGCAGATGATGTAGAGGTAATTATTCTTTCCTACGGTTCAGACCCTCTGCCAACACAAAAGACCCGTCGAGCAAACCGGAAAGTAAGATTTTCACACCCTCATGCTTATCTGGATCCAAATTTTCTTTTGAGGAAACAGCAACATGAAGCTCGCCACACAACCCGGCATAGTGGCCAGGTGGTTACCTCGTCCGGTTTACCGAACACGCCGGTTCGTAAACGTCTCCCAGAGGTTTCACCTATTCTTGACCCATCTTATCCCAAGGCAGGCTATTTCCGACAACCTCTTAATCCGTCTGATTTAAACTATTAGGGAACATCTCATTCATCTTCTAGCGAGTCAACAGGGACAAAGCTTCCTCCCCTTAAAACTGTTCCTGGGTAAGCATACAAAACTAACCCTTTATACCTTGCGCCTACTTAATATACTAACCTTTATTTCTGTTAATTTCAGAAACAAAGCCAGACCCAGCAAAAATGCCAAGTTGAATAAACCGGTTGACGATGACACGACAGCTAAACCAGAAAAGACTCCAGAACCATCTGAACCAAATACTGATGTTGTTCTTGATGATCCGCCAGCGCAAGATCATGACACCTTTGTTGAGCAAGTGGAAATTGATCTGATGGCTCATGACGATAATCCGCCAAGCCCAACCAAAGTTGTTGATGATAAAACAGACGATGTTGTCGTTACTGGCATCAGCTACACAGCCCCCGGCAACCCCACTGCTTTGTCAAAACATAGCGCCAAAGAAGAATTTTCTGCTATAGACAAGGGCAAGTGGAAGGTGGATCTGGAAAGTTATGCCCATCTCAGTGCCCACGATATCCACTCTGGGTTTTTAAACCGGTTGTATACTAGTCGTGATTATGAAGCCGGGTTATTGAACATGATGAAGGAGCGGTATGAGGTAAACACTGCTGATTTCTGTATAACTACTCTTCCCTTATAATCGGTTTAGTGCTACTAACTCCAGTAGTCCCCAAGGGCCGGTTTATGGTACTGATATGAACCGGGACTTTGTAGAAAATACTTCAACTTTCCCTATGTAGCCCCTAAGGACTGGTTTATCTGTTCAAGATGAACAGGGTCTTTTTACTATCAAAGTCCACATTCATGTACAAATCTGTGTAAACCAATGAACCACCAGGCTGATTGATGGGAGCAAAATCCATAGTCTTTAACTTGAGAAAATATGCATTAGTCCCCATGTGCCAAGTATATGACTTGTCATGTGCTTGGGACTTTGTAATAATTTTGGAGAAGAAGCACTAGCCATTAGCCCCCAAGTGCCAAGTGTATGACTTGTCATGTGCTTGGGACTTCAAATGTATATTGCTAACTGACAAATTGCATATCTCTTGCAGTCTGAGCTTAACAAAAAGGAAACCCAAGTCGCCGACCTTCAAGAGAATATCAAAACTCAACAAGCCGAGGATTCCAAGGCCAGAGAAGAACTGACCAACACTTTAACAGCTATGGAAAAACTAAAGGAGAGCTTTAAAAGTGAGCAGGCAAGCTGGGGTACAGAGAAAACCACTCTGCTAAAGAAGGCTGAGGACGCTGAAGCGGCTCTTAATCCGGTCGTGGAGGAGTTAACTGGCTTGAGGCAGCAGATAAATACCATGACTACTACTATCTTTGGTAAGTAATCGTCTTCACAAACCGTAAACATGTATTGTCAAATAGACTGCCAGTTTACCAATATTTTTGTCGACGCAGGGAGTCGTGTTGCTCATCTTGGCTCGGACATGCGTCAAAGCCTGAAAGCTACCTATATGTTTATAGAGCAGCTATATACCGGCGTACAGCGGGTCATGTGCATATCCTCTCATATTAAACCGCCCCCAACCTTGATCAAGGATATGTTGGTAAGGCTAGTTGTGATGCCTGCTCGGATTGAGGAGCTGAAGAGATCAGCTGCCAGGGCGGGTGCTCTTACCACATTGACTCGAGCCAAAGCCTGGATGCCTGATCTTGACCCGGACGATCTTGGAAATGGTACCCAAGCATAAAATAGGACGGGTCGGATTTTGATAATGATGACCTTAGAGCTTTGACAAGGGAGATGTGTCCATTGGCTAGAAAATTGGCTGAAGAAACAGATCTGTCACATTATTAGGCGATTTATGATGCCAACAACAAGAAGGTTAACCCGACAAGTTGCAACGCTCCGGATCTTATTCCGCCAATCCGTAAGCATACTTATGCTCCTATTGTTGACCCCTCCTCACTTATAAGCGATGAAGCTGTAGTCAGAGCCTTAACTGGGATCGGGTGGTCAACCGATGACTTCCAGCAACTGGGTAGAGAAGAGGAAGGGTGACTCGGCGCAGGATGATCCACCACCTTCAAGCCAGCCCAATCAAGATTCATAAACCGGTAGCCGGTTTAGCTTCTTCCCTCTGCAAGACTTGTTTGAAACAATTGTTCTTATGGGCATCAAACCGCCTTGTAATAGGCTAGTTTAAATGATTGGTCTGCTATGCCTTCGTGCATATTTATTTTGCATGACACTGTTAATCCGCCATGTTAATATATGCTATGTCTGCTTACGATACTTTAGCACCATGGAATCTGCTCCTAAAATTAATAAAATAAAAATGTCCTAGCGGTGTACCGCTAGACGGGTTATCTTGCCCAATAACATAGTTTATAACCATGGCTAGGCATAAAAATAACCATATACAATGCAAGATATACCATACCTGTGATATTTTATCACACTGCTGGTTTAGCAAGCCGGTATAATAAGAGTGATAACCCATAACTTGAATACTGGCACTCATCATCTGTTTGCCGGTTTATGAACGGGCCCAGGCCGGATCAATAAACACTGGACAGTAGTTTTCCGCTTTCTGGTGACTTATAGTCAAAGGCCAGGCCGGGTTAATAAGCATAGATAAATTATTCTCATAAAGCATTATAAATCGGAAAAAATCAAGAAGGATTTAATTAGTCATAATTGTGGTGTTGCACTGATCAAGAGGGTTTAAGCTATGGTTAGAATACGACCAAAGCCCCCAAATAATTTCCCTGGTGGCCTTATGCCTATCAAGAGGTGTAGCTATGGTTCGAATACGACCAAGCCCCCAAGTGATTTCCCTGGTGGCCTTATGCCTATCGAGAGGTGTAGCTATGGTTCGAATACGACCAAGCCACCAAGTGATTTCCCTGGTGGCCTTACGCCAATCAAGAGGTGTAGCTATGATTCAAATACGACCAAGCCCCCAAGTGATTATGTGGGTTGTGCCCAAGGGGTACCTATGTTTGAGTTGTGTTGTGTAGCAAACTCTCTTTGGTCCCTTTAATCCAGGCATTAAGCCTCCAAATAGACCAGAGCTATGCTCATATGAAGTTATAATATTGGCTTGATAGACGGATTACCAAGGTAACCAAAGCTGTGCTCTTATAATATGGGCTTGATAGCCGGATTACCAAGGTAACCAGAGCTGTGCTCTTATGATATGGGCTTGATAGCCGGATTACCGAACTAACCAGAGTTGTGCTCTTATGATATGGCAATATTAGCTTGACAGCTGGATCAAAAACTCACTTAAAAGAACGACAGAAGCCCCGCTTTAGCAAGGATGTCGGTTTATTATATCAATCAGAATATATACATTGTCTAAATATGTACATAAGGAGAGCCTGTGGCTCAAGTCTAGTATGGCCTAAGCTGAGTGATATTCCAAGGCCGGCGGGTCTCCTCCTCCGACGTGCGTGAGTCCTTGTGGTCTCGAACATCGACAAGGTAATATGGCCCGTTGTTTAGATTCTTGCTGACCACAAAGGGTCCTTCCCAAGGTGGGGATAACTTGTGCATATCAGTCTGATCCTGGATGAGCCGGAGCACCAAATCGCCTTCTTGAAAAGTTCTAGTTTTAACCCGGCGGCTGTGGTAATGGAGCAGATCTTGTTGGTAAATCGCCGAACGAGCCTCTGTGATGTCACGCTCTTCATCTAACAGGTCAAGTGCTTCCTGACGTGCTTTTTCATTGTCAGCTTCAACATAAGCCGCCACACGGGGAGAGTCATGACGGATGTCACTGGGGAGAACTGCCTCTGCTCCATAAACCATGAAAAAGGCGTATAACCCATAGACCTGTTGGGGTGGTATTAATGCTCCATAACACGAAAGGTAACTCCTCGACCCAACAACCCGGCGTCCTCTGCAAGGGAACCATAAGCCGGGGTTTGATAGCTCTAAAAAATCTCTTGATTGGCTCTCTCAGCTTGACCATTGGATTGGGGGTGAGCCACTGATGATACATCAAACCGGATATGCTCACGTTGACAAAAATCTTCCATAGCTCCTTTGGAAAGGTTAGTGCCATTGTCAGTTATAATGCTATGTGGAAAGCCAAAGAGGAAAATCACCTTCATGAATTGAACTGCCGTTGCTGCATCACACTTACTCACTGGCTCTGCCTCTACCCATTTAGTAAACTTGTCAACTACCACCAAGAGGTGGGTCTTTTTATCCTTGGATCTCTCAAAGGGCCCAACCATATCAAGTCCCCAGACTACAAATAGCCAAGTAATTGGAATCATCCTTAACTCCTAAGCCGGAAGATGAGCTCGACGTGCAAATTTCTGACAACCGTCACAGCTTCTGACCAAGTCCTCAGCATCAGCATGAGCCGTCAGCCAATAAAAACCATGACGAAAAGCTTTGGCTACCAGAGATTTTGGACCAGCATGATGACCACAGTCCCCTTCATGGATCTCCCATAGGATCTCACAACCTTCTTTAGGAGACACGCAACGCTAAAACGCCCCTGTGACACTACAATGATGCAACTCTCCGTTGACAATAGTCATTGACTTGGACCGCCAGATTATCTGCCTGGCCAAAACTTCATCCTCGGGTAACTCGCCCCGGGTCATATACGCCAAATAAGGAATGTTGTCCAATCCAGGATAACATGAAGAGTTTCCACCAACCGAGCCTCCGGGTCAGGGATAGCCAAATCCTCCTCTGTGGGTAACTTGACCGACGGGTTATGAAGGACATGAAGAAAAACATTGGGCGGCACCGGTTTACGTTGAGAACCCAACCGACTTAAAGCGTTCACCACTTCATTCTTTCTCTGGTCCACATGATCAACTTGATAACCCTTGAAGTGACCAGCAATAACATCCACCTCCCGTCGATAAGCCGCCATAAGTGGGTCTTTGGAGTCCCAAGTACCTGATACTTGTTGAGCTACCAAATCTGAGTCACCAAAGCACCTAACCCGGCTTAAGTTCATCTCCTTAGCCACTCGAAGACCGTGGAGTAAGGCCTCATATTGAGCTGCATTGTTGGTGCAAGGAAACATTAAGAGAAGAACATAACCAAATTTATCACCTCGAGGGGAAGCTAGCACAACCCCAGCCCCCGAGCCCTCCAATTGCCTGGACCCATCATAGTGAATAGTCCAATATGTGTTATCCGGCTTTTCCTCCGGCGTCTGCAACTCTGTCCAGTCATTGATGAAATCCACAATTGCCTGGGACTTAATTGTCGTACGAGGCATATACTTTAACCCGTGAGGTCCAAGCTCAATGGCCCACTTGGCAACCTGGCCAGTTGCCTCCCTGTTTTGGATTATATCTCCCAAAGGAGCAGAACTGACCACAGTGATGGGATGACCCTGAAAATACTGTTTAAGCTTCCGGCTTGCCATGAAAACCCCGTACACTAGCTTCTGCCAATGTGGGTATCTCTGCTTGGACTCAATGAGAACCTCACTGACATAATAAACCGGCCGTTGCACCGGATATTCCTTGCCTGCCTCCTTTCGCTCTACCACAATAGCCACACTGACAGCCCTGGCATTGGCAGCCACATATAACAACAATGGCTCTTTATCAATAGGAGCAGCAAGGATAGGTGTCTCGGCTAACTGCTTTTTCAAGTCCTCAAACGCCGCATCAGCAGCATCACTCTAGACAAAATTGTCTGTCTTTTTCATCATCTGATATAGAGGGATAGCTTTCTCCACCAACCGGCTGATAAACCGGCTCAATGCTGCAATACGACCAGCCAGACGTTGAACATCATTGATACATGCCGGTTTAGCCAGAGAAGTAATTGCCTTAATCTTTTCTGGGTTAGCCTCAATACCCCTGTTAGACACCAAAAAACCCAAGAGCTTGCCTGCCAGTACACAAAAGGCACACTTGGCCGGATTAAGGATCATCTTATAAATTCGGAGATTATCAAAAGTTCCCTTCAAATCATCTATCAACGTCTCCTCTTTCCTGGACTTCACAACAATATCATCCACATAAGCATGAACATTGCGCCCAATCTGAGTATGAAGACAATTCTGCACACAGCGCTGATAAGTCGCCTGGGCACTCTTGATCCCAAAAGGCATAGACATATAGCAGAAGGCTCCAAAGGGAGTTATAAAAGTTGTCTTCTCCTGGTCATTAACTGCCATCTTGATCTGATGATAACCAGAATAAGCATCTAGAAAACTCCAACACTCACAACTCGCCATAGCATCAACAATCTGATCAATATGAGGGAGGGCGAAAGGATCAGCCGGACAAGCCTTGTTTAAATCTGTGTAGTCCACACACATGCGCCAAGTGCCATTCTTCTTAAGTACCAGCACCGGGTTAGCCAACCACTCAGGATGAAACATTTCAATGATAAACCCAGTTGCCAGGAGCCGGGCTACCTCCTCACCAAAGCCTTACGCCTTTCTTCATTGAAGCGGCGGAGAAACTGCTTGACCGGTTTAAACTTAGGATCAATGTTAAGAGTGTGCTCAGCGAGTTCCCTCAGTACACCTGGCATGTCAGAAGGCTTCCATGCAAAGATGTCCCGCTTCTCATGGATGAACTCGATGAGCGTGCTTTCCTATTTCGGACCCAGATTAGCATTGATGCTAAACTGATTGGATGAATTGCCAGGAACAAAATCAACTAACTTGGTTTCCTCAGCCGATTTAAACTTCAAAGTTGGATCATGCTCTGTAGTTGGCTTTTTGAAAGAATTCATATCCGCCGGATCAACATTGTCCTTATAAAATTTCAACTCCTCTGTTGCACAAACCGACCCAGCATAAGCCGCATCACCTTCTTCACACTCCAAAGCTATTTTCTGGCTCTGATGTACCGTGATGGTCCCCTTATGATCCGACATCTTGAGCTGTGGATAAACATAATAGGGTCTTGCCATAAACTTAGCATAAGCCGGTCGTCCAAACAGGGCATGATAAGGGCTCTTGATTTTCACCACCTCAAAGGTCAATGTCTCTGATCTAGAGTCATGATCATCTCCAAAAGCAACTTCCAGGGCTATCTTACCAACCGAATACGCCGACTTACCAGGCATCACTCCATGGAAAACAGTGTTTGATGGTTTAAGATTTTTATCCGTCAACCCCATATGATGGAAGGTGTCATAATAAAGGATACTGATGCTGCTCCCTCCATCCATGAGTACCTTGGTGAACTTATACCCTCCAACCTGAGGCGCAACCACCAAAGCCGGACGACCCAGATTATCAACCCGGGGCGGATGATCCTCTCGACTCCACACAATGGGCTGCTCAGACCAGTGCAAGTAACGAGGTACTGCCGGTTCAACGGACTTTACTGCCCTTTTATGAAGCTTATGATCCCTCTTGCACAAACTCGTGGTGAAGACATGATACTGTCCACTATTCAACTGTTTCGGGTTACTCTGATATCCAGACTGCTACTGCTGATTCCCCTGATTAGACTGTTGATGGTAACCGCCCTGATTGCCTTGACTGCCTTGATGACCTTGATGATCTTGATGACCCTAGAAACCAGAGCCTGAACCGCCACCACTATAACCCGGACCCTGTGAACCGGAGCCTGGATGGTCTCCCGGTCCATGGTTGCTTTGAAAAAGATTTGAATTCTTGAACTCCTTCATCATGTAACAATCTTTCCAATGATGAGTAGACGGTCTTTGACGTGTACCATGCTTCGGGCAGGGTTGATTCAAGATATGCTCAAGATTAACGCCCGATCATCTGGTCTGCGGGGGTGGTTTGCCCTTACGTTCCTGGCCATTATTCTGTGCACTGGTATTTACCACAAAGTCCAGGTTGTTATTAGCCTTGCGCTTACCTTTACCACCTTGATTCTCCACCGGGTTATGCTGCTGCCCTTTGGTGCTACTGCTCTTCCTTCCCTTTCCCGGCTTGTCATCATCAGACTCGGGGTCTTTGGTACTATCAGAGTTAGCGTACTTAACCAGAGCAGCCATAAGCATCCCCATGTCATTGTAGTGACATTTGAGCCTCCCTAATTTCTGCTTGAGGGGCGTAAAACGGCAATTTTCTCCAACGTCAAGACTGCGGAATCGGCATTGATCCGGTCTGACGAGTGCAGTATTGTTGGAACCCGGCGCACCCAATGGGTTGTTGATTCACCTTCTTCCAGGACACAGGAGGCTAAATCCACAATTGACATGGGCTGCTTGCACGTGTCCTTTAAATTCTGGATAAACCCGGCTTTCAGCTCGGCCCATGACCCAACGGAGTTACCCGGTAATCCCTTCAACCAAATACGAGCCATTCCTTCTAACATCATGGTGAAGTACTTAGCACACGCGGCCTCATCAACATCCAACAGTTCCATCGCCATCTAATAACTCTCAATCCACGCCTCAGGAGGTAAATCGGCCGTGTAGTTGGGTACCTTACGGGGACCTTTGAAATCCTTGGGCAACCGTACGTTACGCAAAGCCGGGGTCAAACACAGCACACCCAATGACCTGAAAGTCAGCCATGTCTCGACCGAAGCCGTCGGATGAACCGGAGAAGGTTGACGGGTCGCATACTGCGCCGCTAACTCGGCCTCTCGACGTGCTCTACCTTGGTCCACCACGTTCTGAGCATCGGCACCATCGCCTGCCGGGTTATGTCCACGAGGCAGATTACGATTCCGTGCACTGCTTGACACGGCCGGTTCATCAATATGTCTGCTGTAACTTCGGCTTGGGCGGGGGGTGGAATGAATCCTCTCACGGCTGTACGAATAAGCCTGCTGTTGAGCCAAGGCTGTCTGAAGGAGCTCTCTGGCCCGCCGCATCTCAACTGCTACTGGGGACTCGCCTTCGACTGGGAGAGCCGCCAATCGTGAAGTGGCGGCCACCATGTTATCCAAGGGGTTAGAGTAATGACCCGGCGGCGTCGGCACATCATGCGGCGTCGGTGCACGCTGCGGCTGGTTATTGCCCTGACGAGGCGGGTCCATCGTGCGCGGTTGAACTGGCGCCCATGTTCCTGGTGCTTTAGTCCGGTTTATCACTGGCTGGTTACTGGTCCCTGCTCCGGGTGTGTTGAAGAGGTTTCTCGCTTCGTAAACCAAAGGTAGGTGGGTCTGATGCCTTCTCCTGATGACATCATTCGACGCGTTTTGATCCAGCATAAGCTGGAAGGAGTCCGATTGAACCCGCTACGCCTGAGCCTCTAACTCGGCACACATCGTGGCCATCCTTACGTCTTCAGCTGTCAGGTCTTCCTTGGCTTGAGCTATCTGGTCACTCACCTTGGCAACCTCCGCATTATGCTCATCCCAATTTGCCGCATTAACCTCAGTCGTCATCACCATTGCTAAAGTGTCAAGTAAACCGGACAGAACTTGAGCCGGCAGGCGCACAGGGTCTCCTGCCCCAGCCACCGTTGCCGCTGCTGAACCGGAAATTAACGCCGCCGTAGTTGAAGAATTCTTCCCTGGCTGTTTACCGGCCATGAAAATTGCAACTCGGTTCGGCGGTTCATGGGGATCCGGAATACTATCACCATCGGAATAGCCCCCAAGCGGGCCGTCTTGCAGCTGGTACAATGACTCGGTTTCTCCAGTAGATGATTCACCATCGGAGTAAATGACGGTTTCACCACCAGACACCGATCTATCCTCAGATTCTGCCCCATGGATGACTCCCATGAAGGCATGCTTCATGGTAGGCTGAACCCGGGCGGGTCTCGCACGCTGAGCCGTCTCGACGATGTTGGTGCAGATGTCCGGCTCAGGGCCCGGTCCGCCAATCTTGCCGATGAAGATGTGAATTCCACCGAAGGGGACCCGGTACCCGTACTAAATGGAGCCGGCCTAGGGGCCCAGCCTGCGTCGTCGATGTAGAGCTTGCCGCGGCAACTCTTGGTCATCCGGCCCATGGCGTATCCCTTGTTCCCTTCGAAATTGACCTTTAAGAACTCGAAACCATCATGCGATTGCTCCATGGTGGGCGCCAACTGTCGTGGAAACATCACGACAGATGTCCTAGTGTGAGGACTTAGTCATGGAGCCATCACGTTGAGGTTAGCTTAAAGGGGTTAAGCAGGACAAAGGACACAAGAATTTATACTGCTTCGGCCCCTTACCATGAAGGTAAAAGCCTAGTCCAGTTTGTAGTTGGTATTGCTAGGGTTTCGATGAATGGGGGCGAATACACTTGACCCGGCTCTCGATATCTCTTGTTTCTGTCCCTAAACCGTCGCCGAGTCATCCCTTTATATGCACAGGTTGATGCCCGACGGTTTATAGAGTCCCAAACGGCTCATAGACGTGTTCGGCTCAGTTTCTACCTTTCCTATCTTACAACACAAGTTATACGTCTTATGGCGGTTTACATCCACAGGCCATAATCCGCCATTGGGCCTTCGGCCTTCTTGTTAACTCTCCTTCGTAAAGCGTCGTACTCCTTGTCCTCATGAGCTTTGATAGGAACAACTTACTATGAGTATAATCTGGCCCCTCCTGGGAGTTTTATACTCAATAGTTATATCCCCAACAATAAGTAAACCGACTCCAAAATAGTCCTAATAGCAATTTTTCTCTGTTTTGGAATATTTAAGAAAATAGGAAAATAAGAAGCAGTCTGGAAAGGACACAAGGCATCCACGAGGGTGGAGGGCGTGCCCTACCCCCCTGGGCGTGCGCCCCTGCCTCGTGGGCACCTCATGTGCCCTCCGGACTCCGTTTTCTTGCACAATACTTCTTTTGGTCGATAAAGATTCATTGTATAATCTCCAGAAGGTTTTGACCAGCGTAACACACAAATATCTCATGTCTTTGTTTCGAGTTGTTTTTCTGACAGATCTAGATCACCATGACATCTTCAAGTGCCCCCAAGGACAAGTTTTTCGAGAGGGTCATCAACCCCTACCTCGCGGAGGTGCTGAAACACCCTCAAACCATTGAGTTGCGTGAGGGGGTGCTGCACATCCGCGATGTTGAGGGACCAAGGAGGACCGGAAGCGTGGAGATAAGACTCAAAGCAATGGAGCAACAAGTTTTCAAGTGCCAGGGGATGGTGGAACGTGGACTCGACGCCAACCACATGATGATCGCGGAGTTCACCAACAATCACAAGATGGATGCCAAGGACATTGGGGAGACCATCTTCAAGCTTCACGAGAAAATCGAGCACCTCCAAGCCCAGATCTATGACCTGCAAAACCAAAACTGTGAGTATGAATATAGATTCAAGAGGATGAGTTTGGATGTAGATTCGAGGATCCCGGAGACTTGATCATCCTTCTATGATGGTGAGCCTATGCCTTGGAAGATGGACGACAAGCCTACATGATCAACAACTCCATCATCACTACCACCAAAGGAGAACTGAGTATCGGGTATGGGCACTCCCCTTGGCAACTGCCAAGCTTGGGGGAGTGCCCCGGTATCATATCACCATCACACTTTTATCTTTACCGTTTTTCTTAGTCCGATCCTTTTGGTAATATCTTGATCTAGTCGTATAAAGTTTTAGTATGATTTAGTTTTGATTTTTGCTTTATGATCCTTCTATGTAATCAAGTCCGTGAGCTATATATAATAAAGATTAGTTTTGACTCGAGGACTTGATTACCTTGCTTTGATCTTGAGGGAATAAAAGAAAGAATAAAAAGATCATATTGATCTTATGGAGAGTAATGACTTCACATATAAAGAGTATGATGAATAAAAGTTGTTGAGAGTTGACAAACATAGTTTTGGTCATCGTTGCAATTAATAGGAAGTAATAAAGAAAGAGAGGTTTTCACATATAAATATACTATCTTGGACATCTTTTATGATTGTGAGAACTCATTAAAATATGACATGCTAAAAGGTTGACATTGGACAAGGAAGACAACATAATGGGTTATGCTTTCTTACATCCGAAATAAATTATATTGTCATGGATCATCCAACATGTTGAGCTTGCATTTCCCCCTCATGCTAGACAAATTCTTTGCACCAAGTAGAGATACTACTTATGCTTCCAAATATCCTTAAACCTAGTTTTGCCATGAGAGTCCACCATATCTACCTATGGATTGAGTAAGATACTTCAAGTAAGTTGTCATTGTTGCAAGCAATAAAAATTGCTCTCTAAATATGTATGATTTATTAGTGTGGAGAAAATAATCTTTATACGATCTTGTGATGTGGAAGAAATAAAAACGATAGACTGCATAATAAAGGTCCATATCACAAGTGGCAATATAAAGTGACATTCTTTTGCATTAAGATTTGGTGCATCCAACCATAAAAACACATGACAACCTCTGCTTCCCTCCGCGAAGGGCCTATCTTTTATTTTTGTCCAATACTTTATACAAGAGTCATGGTGATCTTCACCTTTCCTTTTTACATTTTATCCTTTGGCAAGCACTGTGTGTTGGAAAGATCCTGATATATATATAGCTAATTGGATGTGGGTTTTCATAAACTATTATTGTTGACATTACCCTTGAGGTGAAATGTTGGGAGGCAAAACTATAAGCCCCTATCTTTCTCTATGTCCGATTAAAGCTTCATACCCATAAGTATTGTGTGAGTGTTAGCAATTGTGAAAGACTAAATGATAGTTGAGTATGTGGACTTGCTGAAAAGCTCTTATATTGACTCTTTCCGATGTTATGATAAATTGCAATTGCTTGAGTGACTGAGATTATAGTTTGTTAGTTTTCAATGAAGTTTCTGATTCATACTTGAAATTGTGAATGAATTGTTACTTTAGCATAAGAAATCATATGGCAATATATATATGTTGTTGTTCTAAGAATGATCATGATGCCCTCATGTCCGTATTTTATTTTATTGACACCTCTATGTCTAAACATGTGGACATATTTTTCGATATCGGCTTACGCTTGAGGACAAGTGAGGTCTAAGCTTGGGGGAGTTGATACGTCCATTTTGCATCATGCTTTTATATCGATATTTATTGCATTATGGGCTGTTATTACACACTATGTCACAATACTTATGCCTATTCTCTCTTATTTTACAAGGTTTACACGAAGAGGGAGAATGCCGGCAGCTGTAATTCTGGGCTGGAAAAGGAGCAAATATTAGAGACCTATTCTGCACAACTCCAAAAGTCCTGAAACTCCACAGAAGTCAGTTTTAGAATATATAAAAAATATTGGGCGAAGAAAGCACCAAAGGGGTCCACCCACCATCCACGAGGGTGGGGGCGCGCCCCCTGTCTTGTGGTCCCCCTGGCAGGCCTCTAGTGCCCATCTTTGGCTATATGAAGTCTTTCATCTTGGAAAAATTCATAAGCAAGCTTTCAGGATGAAACACCGCCGCCACGAGGCGGAACCTTGGCGGAACCAATCTAGGGCTCCGGCGGAGCTGTTCTGCCGGGAAACATCCCTCCGGGAGGGGGAAATTACCACCATCGTCATCACCATCGATTCTCTCATCAAGAGGGGGTCAATATCCATCAACATCTTCACCAGCACCATCTCATCTCAAACCCTAGTTCATCTCTTGTATCCAATCTTTGTCCCAAAACCTGAAATTGGTACCTGTGGGTTGCTAGTAGTGTCGATTACTCCTTGTAGTTGATGCTAGTTGGTTTATTTGGTGGAAGATCATATGTTCATATCCTTTATGCATATTAATACCCCCCTGATTATGAACATGAATATGATTTGTGAGTAGTTACGTTTGTTCCTGAGGACATGGGAGAAGTCTTGCTATAAGTAGTCATGTGAATTTGGTATTCGTTCGATATTTTGATGAGATGTATGTTGTCTCTCCTCTAGTGGTGTCATGCGAAGCAACATGAAACTTCACCATTGTTTGGGCCTAGGGGAAGGCATTGGGAAGTAATAAGTAGATGATGGGTTGCTAGAGTGCCAAAAGCTTAAACCCTAGTTTATGCGTTGCTTCGTAAGGGGCTGATTTGGATCCATATGTTTCATGCTATGGTTACGTTTACCTTAATACTTCTTTTGTAATTGTGGATGCTTGCAAGAGGGGTTAATCATAAGTGGGATGCTTGTCTAAGTAAGGGCAGTACCCAAGCACCGGTCCACCCACATATCAAATTATCAAAGTAACGAACGCGAATCATATGAGTGTGATGAAAACTAGCTTGACGATAATTCCCATGTGTCCCCGGGAGCGCTTTCCTTTATATAAGAGTTTGTCCAGGCTTGTCCTTTGCCACAAAAAGAATTGGGCCATCTTGCTACACCTTATTTACTTTTGTTACTTGTTACCCGTTACAAATTACCTTATCAAAAAACTATCTGTTACCGATAATTTCAGTGCTTGCAGAGAATACTTACTGAAAACCGCTTGTCATTTCCTTCTGCTCCTCGTTGGGTTCGACACTCTTACTTATCGAAAGGACTAAGATAGATCCCCTATACTTGTGGGTCATCACGCAGTAATTTCAAAAAATTCCTACGCACACGTAAGATCCATCTAGGTGATGCATAGCAACAAGAGGGGAGAGTGTTATCCACGTACCCTCGTAGACCGTAAGCAGAAGTGTTATGACAACGCGGTTGATGTAGTCGTACGTCTTCACGATCCGACCGATCCTAGTACCGAAGGGACGGCACCTCCGCGATCTGCACACATTCAACTCGGTGATGTCCCACGAGCTCTAGATACAATTGAGGTCGAGGGAGAGTTTCGTCAGCATGACGGCATGGTGACGATGATGATGAAGCTACCGGCGCAGGGCTTCGCCTAAGCACTGCAATGATATGACCGAGGTGGAAATCTATGGAGGGGGGCACCGCACACGGCTAAGACAACTGTCAACTTGTGTGTTCTAGGGTGCCCCCTGCCCCCGTATATAAAGGAGCAAGGGGAGGGGCCGGCGGCCTCATAGGGTGCGCCCCAAGGGGGAATCCTACTCCTACTAGGAGTAGGTTCCCCCTTTTCTAGTCCAACTAGGAGGGGGAGGAAAGAGGAGAAGGGGAGAAGGAAAGAGGGGGCCAACCCCAAGCCCTAAACCAATTCGGTTTGGGCCTAGGTGGGCGCCCCATAGCTCCCTTGCTGCCCTCTATTTACACTAAGGCCCATGAAGGCCCATTGACCCCCCCCCATGGGGGGGGGGGGTTCCGGTAACTCCCCAGGACTCCGGTATTTATCCGGTGACCGCCGGAACCTTTCCGGTGTCCGTATATAACCTTCCAATATATCAATCTTTATGTCTCAACTATTTCGAGACTCCTCGTCATGTCTGTGATCTCATCCGGGCCTCCGAACAACCTTCGGTACATCAAAACACATAAACTCATAATATCGATCGTCATCGAATGTTAAGCGTGCGGACCCTACGGGTTCGAGAACTATGTAGACATGACAGAGACTCACTTCCGGACAATAACCAATAGCAGAACCTGGATGCTCATATTGGTTCCTACATATTCTACGAAGATCTTTATCGGTCAAACCGCATAACAACATACGTTGTTCCCTTTGTCATCGGTATGTTACTTACCCGAGATTCGATCGTCGGTATCATCATACCTAGTTCGATCTCGTTACCGGAAAGTCTCTTTACTCGTTCCATAATGCATCATCCCGCAACTAACTCATTAGTTACATTGCTTGCAAGGCTTATAGTGATGTGCATTACCGAGAGGGCCCAGAGATACCTCTCCGACAATCGGAGTGACAAATCCTAATCTTGATCTATGCCAACTCAACAAACACCATCAAAGACACCTGTAGAGCATCTTTATAATCACCCAGTTACGTTGTGACGTTTGCTAGCACACTAAGTGTTCCTCCGGTATTCGGGAGTTGCATAATCTCATAGTCATAGGAACATGTATAAGTCATGAAGAAAGCAATAGCAACAAATTAAACGATCATCGTGCTAAGCTAATGGATGGTTCATGTCAATCACATCATTCTCTAATGATGTGATCCTGTTAATCAAATGACAACTCATGTCTATGGCTAGGAAACTTAACCATCTTTGATTAACGAGCTAGTCAAGTAGAGGCATACTAGGGACACTCTGTTTATCTATGTATTCACACATGTACTAAGTTTCCGGTTAATACAATTCTAGCATGAATAATAAACATTTATCATGATATAAGGAAATAAATAATAACTTTATTATTGCCTCTAGGGCATATTTCCTTCAAGTAAGGCAAAGGTATCAGGGATGCCCAGTTCCGAAATGAAAAATAAATTTACTTTATGTTGTCAAATAATAAATTCCTTGGAAAGTGTTGGTATGGAAGGCACCCGTGGATACGGCTAGCCATGGAAAGTGAAAGTATGGTGGAAAAAGGAATAAACTTTAATTTATGTTTGGGAACCGCCTATGATATATCTAGCATGGAAAGTGTTGGGAACTCTAAGTCATTTTCGTTGGTGGGAAAAGTATCCCTCTCAAAATGTTTTTATCTCCCAATTTTCGCTTTGAGCTCTCGCACCTCTACATATCCCTACTTCCCTCTGCGAAGGGCCTTTCTTTTACTTTATACAATTTTTATTTTGAATTTGAGCCTCCATCTTCTCTTATAAAGCACCAACTAGGGGGCACTATGATCGTACTTGAGCATTGGTGTAGTTAATATGCGAGTGTATTTCATGAATGGATGAATGATTGAGCATGATGGGCTAGGGATATCTTATTTTAGTGTTGATATTTTGAAGGACATGGTTGGTTGTTGATATACTTGAGTACTTAAGTTATCATGTCAAAACTAGACTATTGCTTTGAACAACATAAAAGTCCAAATGTCCATACTATAAAGAAAACAATATGATATGACATGTTAGGCAGCATTCCACATCAAAAATTCTGTTTTTATCATTTACCTACTCGAGGACGAGCAGGAATTAAGCTTGGGGATGCTGATATGTCTCCAACGTTTCTATAATTTTTATTGTTCCATGCTGTTATATTATCAATCTTGTATGTTTTATAATCATTTTATAGTCATTTTTTGGTACTAACCTATTGACACAGTGCCAAGTGCTAGTTGCTGTTTTTGCATGTTTTTACATTGCAGAAAATCAATACCAAACGGAGTCGAAACGCAGTGAAACTTTTTGTGGATATTTTTGGACCAGAAGATAACCAATGGGCCGAAGAAGCACCTGGGGGCTGCTCCGAGGGGAGCACAACCCACCAGGGTGCGCCTGGAGGCCCAGGCGTGCCCTGGTAGGTTGTGCCCACCTCGGGTGCCCCCCAGATCGCCTCTTTACTCTATAAATATCCTAATATTCCAGAAACCCTAGGGGAGTCGACGAAAATCAATTCTAGCCGCCGCAGAGTCCAGAACCACCAGATCCAATCTAGACACCATCACGGAGGGGTTCACCACTTCCATTAGTTCCATTGGTGCTTCTCCGATGTTGCGTGAGTAGTTCTTTGTAAACCTTTGGGTCCGTAGTTAGTTGCTAGATGGCTTCCTCTCTCTCTCGTTTGATTATCAATACAATGGTCTCTTGGAGATCCATATGATGTTGCTACTAAGGATAAAAAGATGGGGTCTATTTCTACATAAATAGATCTTGTCTACATCATGTCATCGTTCTTACTGCATTACTCCGTTTCTCCATGAACTTAGTACACTAGATGCATGCTGGATAGCGGTCGATGTGTGGAGTAATAGTAGTAGATGGAGGTAGGAGTCAGTCTACTAATCTTGGACGTGATGCCTATATAATGATCATTGCCTGGATATTGTCATGATTATTAGAAATTCTATCAATTTCCCAACAGTGATTTGTTCACCCACCATTTGCTATCTTTCTCGAGAGAAGCCACTAGTTAAACCTACGCCCCGGGGTCTCTTTCTCATATTATTTGCCTTTGCGATCTATTTTATTTGCATTTATTTTTAGATCTATTAAACACAAAAATGCAAAAATACCTTGCTGCAATTTGTTTTATTTGGCGTTCGATCTATCAATCTACTACAATTTACTCACGTCCATTTGCCAATTTCTAGTGCCATTAACCAAAAGGGATTGACAACCCCTTTAATACGTCGGGTTGCGAGTATTTGTTATTTGTGTGCAGGTACCGTTTACGTATTGTTGCTTGGTTCTCCTAATGGTTTCATAACCTTGGTTTCATCACTGAGGGAAATACCTACCATCGCTGTGCTGCATCATCCCTTCCTCTTTGGGGAAATACCGATGTAGCTTCAAGCCGCATCAGTGGTACAACAATAGAAGCAAGACCAATTATTTCATCCTTACTAGGCAATTCTTTTTCATGAAGCTTTCTACTAAACTTGGAAAATTAAACTCATGAGATTCATCACCAAAACTAACACCGATAGTTTGTTTCTCACAATCTATCTTAGCATTAACGGTGTTCAAGAAAGGTCTACCAAAGATAATGGGACAAAAGTCATCTTGTGGGGAACCAAGAACAAGAAAGTCAGTAGGGTATTTTATTTTCCCACACAAGACTTCAACATCTCTAACAATCCCAAGTGGTGTGATGGTGTCTCTATTAGCAGGTTTAATAGTGGCATCTATTTCTTCTATTTCAGCGGGTGCTATGTCATTCATAATTTCTTGATATAAGGTAAAGGGAATAGCACTCACGCTAGCACCTATGTCACATAAACCATGATAACAATGATCTCCTATTTTAACTGAGACAACATGCATGCCAACAAGATGTCTATGTTTTTCCTCTTTATTAGGTTTGGCAATTCTAGTAGCTTCATTGCAGAAGTAAATAAAATGCCCGTCTATATTTTCTTCTAGGAGATCTTTAACCATAGCAGTACTAGGTTCTACTTTGATTTTTTCATCAGGTATGGGTGTTCTAATATAACTTTTGTTGACCATAGTTGAAACTTTAGCATTTTCCTTTATCCTAATAGGGAAAGGTGGTTTCTCAATATGAGCAGTAGGAACAACTGGATCAACATTATAAAGTATAGTTTCTTCCTTATCTAGTTCTGGTTCTTTATTTTCTTCTTTAATAGGTTGGTGATATTTAAACCACTTCTCTTTAGGGAGATCAACATGAGTAGAAAATGATTCACAAAATGAGGCTACTATCTCAGAGTCAAGTCCATATTTAGTGCTAAACTTTTGAAAAGCATCAGTATTCATAAAAGATTTAACACAATCATATTTAAGCTCAATACCTGACTTTTTACCTTCATCGAGTTCCCAATCTTCATAGTTGCGTTTAATTCTTTCTAAAAGATCCCATCGTAATTCCATAGTCTTCTACATAAAAGAACCATCACAAGAAGTATCAAGCATGGATCGATCATTACGAGAAAGCCGAGCAAAAAATTTGGATACTAATTTCTCTTGAGAGCTCATGATTGGGGCATGAATATGACATTGACTTAAGCCTACCCCAAGCTAGAGCGATACTTTCTCCTTCACGAGGCCAAAAATTATATATGTAATTCCTATCACGATGAACTAGATGCATAGAATAATTTTTTTTGGTGGAACTCCAATTTCAATCGATTTCAATTCCAAGATCCAATATCATCGCATAATGTATACCATGCCAATGCTTTTTCCTTCAAAGATAAAGGGAAAACCTTCTTCTTAACATCATCTCTGGGTAAATCTGCAATCTTAAACAATCCACAAATTTGTTCCATGTATGTCAAGTGCATATTAGGATGTTCGGTTCCATCTCTTGCATAAGGATTAGCTAGCAGTTGTTCTATCATACCCGAAGGAATTTCATATTCAATATTTTCAATAGGTGCAGTAGGTTGAGGGGTAGCTAATTGTGGTTCCGGTCGAGGTGAAGATACCCTGAACAAACCCCTCAAAGGATTGTTTTCCATAGTAACAAGTGACAATAAATTTCAGCACACTATATAAATGTTTCCTTACCAAAGGCGCTTCACTCCCCGACAACGGCGCCAGAAAATAGCCTTGATGACCCTCAAGTGTAGGGGATCAATTGTAGATCTTTTCGATAAGTAAGTGTGTCGAACCCAACGAGGAGCAGAAGGAAATGACATGTGGTTTTCAGCAAGGTAATATCTGTAAGTGGTGAAATTGTAAGTAACAGAGTAGTTTGATAGCAAGATATTTTGTAATGAGCAAGTAATGATAATAGTAACTAAAGTGCAGAAAGGTATCCCAATCCTTTTGAGGCAAAGGACATGCCAAAACGGTCTCTTATATTAAGCAAAGCGTTCTTGAGGGTACACGAGAATTTCATCTAGTCACTTTCATCATGTTGATTCGATTCGGTTCGGTACTTTGATAATTTGATATGTGGGTGGACCGGTGCTGTGGTGATGTTCTTACTTGAAAAAATCTCCTATTGATGATTCACCCTCCCGCAAGCATCCGCAACTACGAGAAAAGTATTAAGGATAAATCCTAACCATAGCATTAAACTTTTGGATCCAATCGGTCCCTTATGGAATAGCGCATAAACTGGGGTTTAAGCTTCTGTCACTCTCGTAACCCATCATCTAATTGCTACTCCACAATGCATTCCCTTAGGCGAAAATATGGTGAAGTGTCATGTAGTCGACGTTCACACGACACAACTAAGGGAATCAGAACATACATACTATCAAAATATTGAGCACATATCAAGTTCACATGATTACATGCAACATGATTTCTCCTGTGACCTCAAGAACAAAAGTAACTACTCACAAGTGATAAACATGCTCATGATCAGAGGGTATTAAATAGCCTATTGGATCTGAACATATAATCTTCCACCAAATAAACCATATAGTAATCAACTACAAGATGTAATCAACACTACAGGTCACCCACAAGCACCAATCTATAGTTCCGGTAACAAGATTGAACACAAGAGATGAACTAGGGTTGAGATGAGATGGTGTTGTTGAAGATGTTGATGGAGATTGCCCTCCCCAAGACAAGAGAGTTGTTGGTGATGATGATGATGATGATGATTTCCCCCTCCGGGAGGGAAGTTCCCTTGGCGGAATCACTCCGCCGGAGGGCAAAAGTGCTCCTTCCCAAGTTCCGCTCGAGACGGCGGCGCTACTTTCCAAAAGTCCTCCTCTTATTTTTTTTCTAGGTCAAAATGATTTACATACCAGAAGATGGGCACCGGAGGTGAGCCTGGGTGAGCACAACCCACCAGGGCGCGCTTGGGCTCCCTAGCACGCCCAGGTGTGTTGTGCCCACCTGGTGGGCCTGCTCTGGTACTTATTTGCTCCAATATTCATCATATATTCCATAAAAATTCTCCTTGAAGTTTAAGCTTGTTTGGAGTTGTGCAGAATAGGTAGGCTGACGTAGCTTTTCCAGGTCCAGATTTCCAGCTGCCAGAATTCTCCCTCTTTGTGTGTACCTTGCATATTATGAGAGAAAAGGAATTAGAATTACTCCAAAATCATTATTATGCACCAAAACATCATAAATAACAGTAGGAAAACATGATGCAAAATGGACATATCACTCCCGTGGCCGACTGTGCTGCCGCGGAGGCCTCACCGCCCCTACTACTCCCACCGCTGGCCAGACCATCCCTCTACTCACCCACACCCCCTGTTTTTCTACAGCGACGTCAGCCTAACACTGCAGCCGAACCAGTCAACCCTCGTACTCCTCTCCGCGTGGGCATCCACTTCCGCGCCTTCCCCGGCTCCGCGTCGTCCCCTTCCTAGGCCTCGCCGTCGTCCACCGCCTTGGTTCTCTCGGCGTGGCGTGGTCAATGTGGTCAAGGAATGACTTCCATCAAAAGATTATTGTACGTGGAGAGGCTGACAGCTGGTTGCATGGCCGCAGCAAGGAAGTGCTTCCTTATTACGCAGAAAATAATGATTCCTCCACCTGACAGCAGGGAACCACTAAACGGGCCACTGTATTTCGTGAAAAAAATGTTTCCCCCATGACTACTTGGACCCCCCAGCTACATCTTCGCACGCAAGGAAGTGCGTCCATATTATGGGCAAAAAAATGATTCTTCCCCTGACTACTAGGACCCACCAACTACATCTTCGCACGCAAGGAAGTGCCTCCTTATCCTCCCTGACAATCGGGACCCACCTGATCGAAGCGTACGTACCGTTGTCATTCTGGTCGCGAACATGTACGTACATACATACTGGTCGATTGGTCTGTCTGTAGGCTGCAGCGATGAACCGTTGCCGAGTAAGGAAGGGCACGTGTCGTAGTAGAGGCACGGACATATCATGTACACGTACATACAACCAGGGTGGAAGAAAGTAAATACAGCCACGTACATACATACAGGCGGGGTCTCGAACGCCTACTCTCGCATACGTAAGGCCAGGGCTCGTGTACATGGAGAGGCAGCGACGGCGTCCTGTTCATGGCAGCCAACCGGCTGGGTACGGAACGAAGAAACCGCGTCGTCGTGTTCATCGGGAGGCAACAAAATATGTCGTGTTCATCGGAAGCCAACTGGCTTGGACGGAACAGCCGAAACGAAGCCCGGTGTACCGCAGAACGGAGGAAACGACCTTGTGTTCGACCGCCTACGGTCGAAATGGGAACCTGTTCACCGAAGGGGTGTGGCGTACCGCAAAATGGAGGAAACAGGCTTGTGTTGGAGCACTACGGTCGAAACGGGGGTCCTGTAGATCGGGAGGGGTGTGACATACCGCAAAACGGAGGAAACAGACTTGTCTTCGACCTCCTACGGTCGAAACGATGGTCCTGTTCATCGGGAGGGGTGTCGCATACCGCAAAATGGGACTCAGCGGGCTACTGCTCATCTCCACCGTGAACCTCCTCCAGCCTCCACCTACGACTGTTCATCCACGGCGTCTCCCTCCTGCCTCTACTTGCTACTGTTCATCCACGGGCTCCTGTTAATCCAGCCTCCACTTCTCCTTCACCGGCTACTATTCAACCAGCCCTCTCCACGGGATCCTATTCAACCACCCCTCCACGGGCTACTGTTCATCCAGCCCTCCACCAGCTACTGTTCAACCAGCCCTCCACCGGCTAGTGTTCAACCAGCCATCTGCATGGGGTCCTGTTCAACTAGCCCTTCATGGGCTCCTGTTCATCGAGCGACAACAATCTCTACTACCACGGGGTCCTGTTCATCCAACCCCCATCGGGAACTGTTCATCCAACCCCCCAACAACGCTCACTATTCATCAAGAGCCAGCAGGTTCGATCTGCTTCAGTTAGCAGAAGTGGCGAAGGAATCACTTGATCGGGTTCGATTAACAACTAGGGATCGATTGATCGCTCGGGTTCAGTAACGCGTAGCCTGCAGTGCAATCACTCGAGTTCAGTTAGAGCCCAACACCTCGCACCCACGCGCATATGTGTATAAGAGAAACGCGCATCGCTCAGCCCCGACTACCCACCGTAACCGGGAACTCCTCGATATTTTGCTTGCCCTTGCTTCTACCAAGGTTTTTTCCGTCATGGACGGCCTAAAGAATGTAATGCAGTTCCGTCTCCGGCCCGCCTAGGACGAAAAGCCCATTTTCTGTGATGATTTTTTTGTCATAGAAGTAGGAGCCACCACATCTATGATGACCGGGTTTTGTCACAATTATCGTCATAGAAGTGTCATAAGCATGACAGAAAAAAATTCATTCGACCCGAAATGTCACAGATGTGTCTTTTTTTTGTAGTGTACGATACAGAGGTATTATCAGGAGTGAGGTAGGAGGTGTCACCCTCGACACTCAATAGTAGCTCTGCAGAGTCGTATAACTAAGGGGTGTGCAGTGATGTCTCGGTCTCAGCACATCGATCACGTTGATCGAGTCACTAGTAACAAAGCGAGGCAACACGGACAAGGATGAGGGGCCACTGATGGATCACTAACCAACCTATACGAAGCATATAGGATAACAGGTAAAGTAACACCATCATGTTACAAAAGCAGGCTATGCATTAGAACAGGAGCTGTCGAACAACAGTAGCAAATTCTAATGCAAGCACTAGAGAGAAAGAATGGGCGATATGGGAATAATCAAGGGGGTTTTGCTTGCCTGGTTGCTCTGCCGAGAAGGCTGGAGGGGTCGTCATCGATGTAGCCGATCATAGGGTGTTGGGGATATAACTACTAAGTATAAACCGCCCAGGAGGGGCCGGGTTATACCCATAAGGAGTTATCCATATTGAAGCCTATGAAGACATGGAGCATGGCGCTTTGTTATAGAGATCTAAAGGCCCAGGGCCCAAAGACGGATTAGGGCCCGTAGACATAAATCGCCATATGGTGTGTAACTTGTGTTGTAAGATTGGAAAGGGTAGAAACCGAGCCGGACATGTTTATGAGCCGTCCGGGATTCTGTAAACTGCCGAGCGTCAACCTGTGTACATAAAGGGACGACCCGGCGGCGGTTCAAGGATAGACAACAACAACTCGAGAGCCAGACAAAGCGGATTCGCTCCCTGGTCATCGAAACCCTAGCAATCCCATCACAACTGGATTAGGCTTTTACCTTCACCACAAGGGGTCAAACCAGTATAAACTCCTTGCGTCCTTTGTCCCGCTTTAACCCCCTTAAGCTAACTACGTTGCGATGGCTCCAGGACTAAGTTCTCACACTAGGACATCTGCCGTGACAATCCCACGACACAGGGGTATCGGGAACGGTCTCAGGGTCTACCGAAGGAGGGGGGAGAAACAATAAATAATAGGCATACAAATGCAACAGAATGCATGACATGACAGTATGCTATGGTAGGGGAACCGAGCGTAGTGATAAGTGTTATAGGTGGAGCGGAAAAATATCCATGGATATTTCCCCGGCTTTGGGAAGTTATCGAACAAACGATCCGGAGGGAAAGGTCCCATGTTTGCTGTGTTGGAGGCATGTGACAGGTATGTGGATAGAATATTCGGATTCGTCTTATTTTTGTGCGCAACTTTCATATATAAATTATTTCATCCTAGTTACGGATTAATTTATATGCTTTTTCAAAGTTTTAATCATTTTTTGAAATTTCTGAAATTATTTAATTATTAAATTTGAATTATCCAGAATAGTAAAATGCTAAGTGCACCCAGAGTTGTACCTAGTTAGCACACACAGGGGCTGACAAGTGGGCCCCGTTGACTAGGTCAATTGCCCAATCAACAGAGGCTGACTGGTAGGCCTAGTTGCCCAGTCAGCCTGCTCACTACGCCAGCCTTATCCAATAAAATAGTGGCCGGCCCCACCTATCAGTGTCACAGGGGCAAATCAGTGTTTATTTGTATTAAACTGCGCTTAGGGGTGGGCCCTGGGTGTCAGTGACTGTTAGATTAGTTCTAATTTTATCTTGGTTAATTAGCCATGATGGGGCCTAATGTCCGGGCAAAAGCTTACCTTAAACCGACCGATCTTATGCGAGCATCCGTCGCCTTCGCGTCCATCAGATTGACTTTTCATCATACGGTCGAGAGCAAGCCCCTTTTTGTCCATGTTTTCTGCAACTGAGCCTTTATTTCAGAAAAAGAGAGTTTGTAATTGGCGACCAAAGAGGGGTTAGATCCTACAGCGATGGACACTCGTGCGACTGGGAGGGTGATGATGACGAAGATTCTGTCCAAATCTCACCGGATCCAACGAGGGTGGCGTGAAGGGACGTCTGGGACATGCGGGGTCTGAGACACGTGCATCTAGGGGGGAGATGGCGGCGAGGTTTCCAGCTGGATCTGATGAGGATGGCATGCAGGTAGGAGGCATGGACGTCCACGAGCGGCGGGGGCTTGCCTCTGCGAGGTCCGGCGGGGTTGGAGGCGAGCTCCACAGCGACGAGTCTCTGCCGGCGGCGGCATGACGACAGGGACGTGCGGCTCCGATCCTCCATCACCACCATCTAGCAGAACTCTCGGCGAACAGAGTGGCGCTTGTTTCTTCAACTTCCTCATTGTTGCAAGATTTTCTGTAACATCAATCATGTTGTAAAACATTTCTTTCGTAACAACATACGAAGATGAAGATAAAAAAAATTATGCAACATTACCACTGTTGTAAAGTTTTTCTGCAATAAGACCTTCGTTGCAAAAGTTTTCTGCAACAAGACATGTGTTGCAAAGATTTCTGTAATGATACCTCTGTTGCAAAAAAATCTGCAACAATGGCTTTATTGCAGTGGTGAAAGGGGTCGCTCTGCCGCATGATCGCGTCACATCAAACGGCTTGTGAGGCGGCAGATCTTCTTAAAAGATCTGCTGGCTGATGCGTAGCACTGCCCTAGTGTCAGTGGCGGTTAGGTTTCAGGTTAGTTCCTAATTAGGCCAACCGGGTCCCACCTGTCACCAGGCCGACCGAAGTGTTTAAACACATGCGCGCCTGAGAGAGGCCGTCCGCGAGGCCCGACACGGAGGCGGTCCACCAGAGCTACGCTCCGACGACCAAATGGGACGGAGAACGACACCAGTAGGGCTAGCTCGAAGCGCCGCATCCATCCATGCTACTGGTAGAACCGGGGGAGGACCACAATGCCGACGATGATGGACGACAATGGCGCCCGGAGCAACCGAAAACGAAAACGATGTCGGAGCTCGGAATCGAGCTCAAGCTAAGGGGGAAATGGCGCGGTTTCTCACATCGAGGGTGTTGCCCTACTCGAAGTGATGCGAGGAGGCCGGAGTCGAGGGGATCGATGGGGAGAAGCTTCACTGGCCACGACGGGGAAACCGGTCGATGCCGTCGATGTGGGGAAACCCCGGTCGAACGGGCATGCGGGGTCGATCGGGACAAGCTCTACAGAACTCCAGGACATGCTCCGGGGACGTGGGGACGGCGCTGGCCGCAGCTACTTCTGTGGCGCGACCATGGGAGTGCTCGGGTGAGCTCCCGAATGGGAGGGAGAGCGAGAGAGAGAGGGAATGAGAGGAGGAGCTAGGGTTCAGGGGGTCGCAGGGGTTCTTATCCATCACCGGGGTGGGTGGATGGTTGACATGAGCGAGATCCGCATGTGGGCGGCGTGCGTCCGCTCGGCCAACGCCATGGCCTCTGCACTTTGGCAACTCAAAGCCCAGTGCAATAGGCCTTAGGCATTTTTCATATTTTCAGTTTCTATTTTTAGGGCCTGTTCGGAGGGGCTCCGCTCCACAAGTCCACTCATGGAGCAGGTGGAGCCGACCCGAACTGGATAACTCTGTGGAGTTGGCAGCATGGAGCAGAGCGAGCTACAGGCAGAATTTTCGGAGCGAGGAAAGTGGTGCTCTGCAGCTCTTGGAAACGGAAGAGTTCAACAAATTATGCAAGGCTGCCACCGATAAGTGAACATACCAGTTCATTCCGAGTTATATCTCTCGTGCTTGTGCGTTTTCTATCGTACCACATCCCCTCAGGATGGGCCACATGCTAGATTATTGGGCTATGGGCCCAACTCATGAATCAGAGTGGAGCCAAAAGCCAAACAATTTTCCTACCTCACATGATCGATCGAGGAGTGGGAGCTCGCCCAGAGGAGCCGGAGCGCAGGATTCGTGGAGCGGGAGGATTACCGAACAGGCTCTTAGTCTCTATTTTGCATCTCCTTTTCGCATCAAGTGACTTTTGTTAAATGTGTAACTTTGGCAACTACATACTATGCAATATTATGCACTGCCACAAAAAGTTTGGGGATTATTTGAATTCATTTACATTTTTTTTAAATATAAATGGTTTAAATGAGGCTATTTTGGCACCGTTTTAAATGCTAGAGCCCCAAAGAGCAAACACATGATGTTGTTTTTCTTTACCACTATTTGTTTTGCAATATTTGCTAAATGGTGAACTATTTTCACACCATTTTTGTGAATTTAAATTCTCACTTAAAATTTGAATTGAATTCAAAGGTGGAATTTGAAAAGGGATTTTAGCCCAAGTGATCAAGCACTGTTAATCAGGGAGGATTACTGTTGCTTAATACATGGGGGTGTTACATTGTGCTTGGGAAGCCACCCATCAAGAGGTGCTTGCTTAGTTTGTAACGCGAGATGTGTCTAACATCCTGACCGGCATGAGTCCTGCATCAAGAATCAGTTGTCCTACTAAAGGCCCTATCCGTCTCGCAGGGTTGCCCCGGTTATTAAGATAATAATATCAGACAAAATCTTTGGGCATTCAATGACTACACCCATGAATCCCCAAGGATATGATCCATGTTACCCTACTGAACCTTACTGTCACCAGTGTTCAGTATAACACTTCACGGTCCCCTTGCTCCTAGCCTCACCGATGCTCGATCTCCATGATCCTGGGTACCTGCAGGAATGAAGATCGCAGACAAGATAAGATAAACTTCACGATGCAAATTTTATTTTAGACATACAAGACGTTGTGTCAAAGGCTTCCATTGATCCCTTCACCAAATACTTAGGGACTGCAAGTCTCATGCCTCACTCCATACTGATATCTACTACACAACCTTCTTCTTGTAGACGTTGTTGGGCCTCCAAGTGCAGAGGTTTGAAGGACAGTAGCAAATTTCCCTCAAGTGGATGACCTAAGGTTTATCAATCCGTAGGAGGAGTAGTATGAAGATGGTCTCTCTCAAGCAACCCTGCAACCAAATAACAAAGAGTCTCTTGTGTCCCCAACACACCCAATACAATGGTAAATTGTATAGGTGCACTAGTTCGGCGAAGAGATGGTGATACAAGTGGTATATGGATAGTAGATAATAGTATTTGTAATCTGAAAATATAAAAACAGCAAGGTAACTAATGATAAAAGTGAGCGTAAACGGTATTGCAATGCACGGAAATAAGGCCTAGGGTTCATACTTTCGCTAGTGTAAGTTCCCTCAACAATACTAACATAATTGGATCACATAACTATCCCTCAACATGCAACAAAGAGTCACTCCAAAGTCACTAATAGCGGAGAACGAACGAAGAGATTATGGTAGGGTAAGAAACCACCTCAAAGTTATTCTTTCCAATCAATCCGTTGGGCTATTCCTATAAGTGTCACAAACAACCCTAGAGTTCGTACTAGAATAACACCTTAAGACACAAATCAACCATAACCCTAATGTCACCTAGATACTCCAATGTCACCTCAAGTATCCGTGGGTATGATTATACGATATGCATCACACAATCTCAGATTCATCTATTCAACCAACACATAGGACCTCAAAGAGTGCCCCAAAGTTTCTACCGGAGAATCACGACGAAAACGTGTGCCAACCCCTATGCATAGGTTCATGGGAGGAACCCGCAATTTGATCACCAAAACATACATCAAGTGGATCACGTGGTATCCCATTGTCACCACAGATACGCATGGCAAGACATACATCAAGTGTTCTCAAAACTTTAAAGACCCAATTCGATAAGATAACTTCAAAGGGGAAACTCAATTCATTACAAGAGAGTAGAGGGGGAGGAGAAACATAAGATCCAACTATAATAGCAAAGCTCGCGATACATCAAGATCGTGCCAAATCAAGAACACGAGAGAGCGAGAGAGAGAGATCAAACACATAGCTACTGGTACATACCCTCAGCCCCGAGGGAGAACTACTCCCTCCTCGTCATGGAGAGTGCCGGGATGATGAAGATGGACACCGGAGATGGATTCCCCCTCCGGCAGGGTGCCGAAACGGGTCTAGATTGGCTTTCGGTGGCTACGGAGGCTTTTGGCGGCGGAACTCCCGATCTATTGTGCTCCCGGATGTTTTTAGGTATATGGAGATATATAGGCAGAAGAAGTACGTCAGGGGAGCCACGAGGGGCCCACGAGGGTGGAGGGCGCGCCCAGGGGGTAGGCGCACCCCCCTGCCTCGTGGCCTCCTCACAGGTCCCCCGACGTGCACTCCAAGTCTTCTGGGCTTCTTTCCTTCCAAAAATGGGTTCCGTGAAGTTTCAGGTCAATTGGAGTCCGTTTGATTTTCCTTTTATTCAAAACCCTAAAATAGGGTAAAAACAGAAACAATAGATAATATGGGTTCCTTGAAGTTTCAGGTCAATTGGGCTCTGGGTTAATAGGTTAGTCCCAAAAATGATATAAAAGTGTATAATAAAGCCCATAAACATTCAAAACAGTAGATAATATAGCATGGAGCAATCAAAAATTATAGATACGCTGGAGACGTATCAGCATCCCCAAGCTTAATTCCTGCTCGTCCTCGAGTAGGTAAATGATAAAAACAGAATTTTTGATGCGGAGTGCTACTTGGCATAATTTCAATGTAATTCTTCTTAATTGTGGTATGAATATTCAGATCCGAAAGTTTCAAGACAAAAGTTCATATTGACATAAAAATGATAATACTTCAAGCATACTAACAAAGTAATCATGTCTTCTCAAAATAACATGGCCAAAGAAAGCTATCCCTACAAAATCATATAGTCTGACTATGCTCCATCTTCACCACACAAAATATTTAAATCATGCACAACCCCGATGACAAGCCAAGAAATTGTTTCATACTTTTAATGTTCTCAAACCTTTTCAATCTTCACGCAATACATGAGCATGAGCCATGGACATAGCACTATAGGTGGAATAGAATGGTGGTTGTGGAGGAGACAAAAAGGGAGAAGATAGTCTCACATCAACTAGGCGTATCAATGGGCTATGGAGATGCCCATCAATAGATATCAATGTGAGTGAGTAGGGATTGCCATGCAACGGATGCACTAGAGCTATAAATGTATGAAAGCTCCACAAAAGAAACTAGTGGGTGTGCATCCAACTCGCTTGCTCACGAAGACCTAGGGCGTTTTGAGGAAGCCCATCATTGGAATATACAAGCCAGGTTCTATAATGAAAAATTCCCACTAGTATATGAAAGTGACAACATAGGAAACTCTCTATCATGAAGATCACTGTGCTACTTTGAAGCACAAGTGTGGTAAAAGGATAGTAGCATTGCCCCTTCTCTCTTTTTCTCTCATCATTTTTTTATTTTTTTATTTGGGCCTTTTCTCTTTTTTTATGGCCTCTTTTCTTTCTCTTTTTTTATTTGGGCTTCTTTGGCCTCTTTTATTTATTTTTCGTCTGGAGTCTCATCCCGACTTGTGGGGGAATCATAGTCTCCATCATCCTTTCCTCACTGGGACAATGCTCTAATAATGATGATCATCACACTTTTATTTTTCTTACAACTCAAGAATTACAACTCAATACTTAGAACAAGATATGACTCTATATGAATGTCTCCGGCAGTGTACCGGGATGTGCAATGATGCATGAGTGACATGTATGAAAGAATTATGAACGGTGGCCTTGCCACAAATACAATGTCAACTACATGATCATGCAAAGCAATATGACAATGATGAAGCGTGTCATAATAACGGAACGGTGGAAAGTTGCATGGCACTATATCTCGAAATGGCTATGGAAATGCCATGATAGGTAGGTATGGTGGCTGTTTTGAGGAAGGTAAATGGTGAGTTTATGGTACCGGCAAAAGGTGCGCGGTACTAGAGAGGCTAGCAAGGGTGGAAGGGTGAGAGTGCGTATAATCCATGGACTCAACATTAGTCATAAAGAACTCATATACTTATTGCAAAAATCTACAAGTTATCAAAGCAAAGTATTACGCGCATGCTCCTAGGGGGATAGATTGGTAGGAAAGGACCATCGCTCGTCCCCGACCGCCACTCATAAGGAAGACAATCAATAAATAAATCATGCTCCGACTTCATCACATAACGGTTCACCATACGTGCATGCTACGGGAATCACAAACTTCAACACAAGTATCTCTCAAATTCACAACTACTCAACTAGCATGACTCTAATATCACCATCTCCATATCTCAAAACAATTATCAAGTATCAAACTTCTCATAGTATTCAACACACTCATAAGAGAATTTTATTATTCTTGAATACCTAGCATATTAGGATTTTAAGCAAATTACCATGCTATTTAAGACTCTCAAAATAATATAAGTGAAGCATGAGAGTTTCATCTATTTCTCAAAAATAAAACTACCACCATGCTCTAAAAGATATAAGTGAAGCACTAGAGCAAATGACAAACTACTCCGAAAGATTTAAGTGAAGATCAATGAGTAGTCGAATAATAATGCAACTATGTGAAGATTCTCTAACATTTAAGAATTTCAGACCTTGGTACTTTATTCAAACAGCAAGCAAAACAAAATAAAATTGCATTCTAAGAATGGCAAACATCGTGTGAAGAAGCAAAAACTTAGGATCAACCGAAACTAACCGATAGTTGTTGAAGAAGAAAGGTGGGATGCCAACCGGGGCATCCCCAAGATTAGATGCTTGAGACTTCTTGAAATATTATCTTGGTATGACTTGGGCATCCCCAATCTTGAGCTTTTTTGTCTCCTTAATTCCTCTCATATCACGGTCTCCCTAAATCTCAAAAGCTTCATCCACACAAAACTCAACAAGGACTCGTGAGATAAGTTAGTATAAACCATTGCAAAAACCTTATCATTCTCTACTGTAGAAAATCACTAAAATTATTATTCAACATTTCATACTAAATGTCTCTTCATATTTAATAGTCCTATCCTCAAATAGAATCATTAAAGAAGCAACCACATGCAAACAATGCAAACATAACAGCAATCTTCCTAAACAGGATAGTCTGTAAAGAATGCTGCAACATCCATACTTCCCTAGCTCCAAAAATTATGAAAGAAAATTCCCACTGTATTAAATTTATCAGATCTTAATATGCAAAAGATTTCAACATTTTATCACATTCTGACTTTTCTAGGGAATTATTGCAACAGCGGTAAACTTTCTGTTTTCAAACAGCAACATGTGGACTTCTAAAATAGGCATAGTAAAGGCTATCAATGCCACCTCTATTGAAATAAAAGATGCAAAACATTATTCTAAATAAAATCAAGCAAATCCTAAAAAAATAAATTGACACTCCAAGCAAAACACATATCATGTGGCGAATAAAAATATAGCTCCAAGTAAAGTTACCGATGAACGAAGACGAAGGAGGGGATGCCTTCCGGGGCATCCCCAAGCTTAGGCTCTTGGTTGTCATTGAATATTACCTTGGGGTGCCTTGGACATCCCCAAGCTTAGGCTCTTGCCACTCCTTATTCAATAGTCCATCGAATCCTTACCCAAAACTTGAAAACTTCACAACACAAAACTTAAAGTAGAAAACTCGTGAGCTCCGTTAGTATAAGAAAATAAATCACCACTTCAAGGTACTGTAATGAACTCATTCTTTATTTATATTGGTGTTAAAACTACTGTATTCCAACTTCTCTATGGTTTATAAACTCTTTTACTAGCCATAGATTCATCAAAATAAGTAAACAAACACATGAAAAACAGAATCTGTCAAAAACAGAACAGTCTGTAGTAATCTGGATCAAACTTATACTTCTGGAACTCATAAAATTCTCAAATAAATTTCTGGACCTGAGGAATTTATCTATTAATCATCTGAAAAATAATTAACTAAATAGCACTCTTCAAATAAAAATGGCAGCAATTCTCGTGAGCGCTAAAGTTTCAGTTTTTTACAACATGATCAACAAGACTTTCCCCAAGTCTTCCCAAATGTTCTACTTGGCACAAACACTAATTAAACACATAAAACCACATCTAAACAGAGGCTAGATGAATTATTTTTACTAAACAGGAACAAAAAGCAAGGAACTAAAATAAAATTGGGTTGCCTCCCAACAAGCGCTATCGTTTAACGCCCCTAGCTAGGCATGATGATTTCAATGATGCTCACATAAAAGATAAGAATTGTAACATAAAGAGAGGATCATGAAGAATATGACTAGCACATTTAAGTCTAACATACTTCCTATGCATAGGGATTTTGTTAGAAAACAACTTATGGGAACAATAATCAACTTGCATAGGAAGGTAAAGCAAGCATAACTTCAAAACTTTAAGCACATAGAGAGGAAACTTGATATTATTGCAATTCCTAAAAGCATATATTCCTCCCTCATAATAATTTTCAGTAGCATCATGAATGAATTCAACAATATAACTATCACATAAAGCATTCTTTTCATGGTCTACAAGCATAGAAATTTTATTACTCTCCACATAAGCAAATTTCTTCTCATGAATAGTAGTGGGAGCAAGCTCAACAAAATAATTATCATGTGAGGCATAATCCAATTGAAAACTAAAATCATGATGACAAGTTTCATGGATATAATTATTCTTTATAGCATACAAGTCATCACAATAATCATCATAGATAGCAACTTTGTTCTCATAATCAATTGGAACCTCTTCCGGAATAGTGGATTCATCACAAAATAAAGTCATGACCTCTCCAAATCTACATTCATCAATATAATCATCATAAATAGGAGGCATGCTTTCATCATAATAAATTTGCTCATCAAAACTTGGGGGACAAAAAATATCATCTTCATCAAACATAGCTTCCGCAAGCTTGTGGCTTTGCATATCATTAGCATCATGGATATTGAAGGAATTCATACTAAAAACATTGCAATCATGCTCATCATTCAAATATTTAGTGCCAAACATTTTATAGATTTCTTCTTCTAGCACTTGAGCACAATTATCCTTTCCATCATACTTACGAAAGATATTAAAAAGGTGAAGCGTATGAGACAAACTCAATTCCATTTTTTATAGTTTTCTTTTATAAACTAAACTAGTGATAAAACAAGAAACTAAAAGACTCGATTGCAAGATCTAAAGATATACCTTCAAGCGCTAACCTCCCCGGCAACGGCGTCAGAAAAGAGCTTGATGTCTACTACACAACCTTCTTCTTGTAGACGTTGTTGGGCCTCCAAGTGCAGAGGTTTGTAGGACAGTAGCAAATTTCCATCAAGTGTATGACCTAAGTTTTATCAATCCGTAGGAGGCGTAGGATGAAGATGGTCTCTCTCAAGCAACCCTGCAACCAAATAACAAAGAGTCTCTTGTGTCCCCAACACACCCAATACAATGGTAAATTGTATAGGTGCACTAGTTCGGCGAAGAGATGGTGATACAAGTGGTATATGGACAGTAGATAATAGTATTTGTAATCTGAAAATATAAAAACAGCAAGGTAACTAATGATAAAAGTGAGCGTAAATGGTATTGCAATGCATGGAAATAAGGCCTAGGGTTCATACTTCCGCTAGTGTAAGTTCCCTCAACAATACTAACATAATTGGATCACATAACTATTCCTCAACATGCAACAAAGAGTCACTCCAAAGTCACTAATAGCGTAGAACGAACGAAGAGATTATGGTAGGGTACGAAACCACCTCAAAGTTATTCTTTCCAATCAATCCGTTGGGCTATACCTATAAGTGTCACAAACAGCCCTAGAGTTCGTACTAGAATAACACCTTAAGACACAAATCAACCATAACCCTAATGTCACCTAGATACTCCAATGTCACCTCAAGTATCCGTGGGTATGATTATATGATATGCATCACACAATCTCAGATTCATCTATTCAACCAACACATAGGACCTCAAAGAGTGCCCCAAAGTTTCTACCGGAGAATCATGACAAAAACGTGTGCCAACCCCTATGCATAGGTTCATGGGAGGAACCCGCAAGTTGATCACCAGAACATACATCAAGTGGATCACGTGGTATCCCATTGTCACCACAGATACGCACGGCAAGACATACATCAAGTGTTCTCAAATCTTTAAAGACCCAATCCGATAAGATAACTTCAAAGGGGAAACTCAATTCACTACAAGAGAGTAGAGGGGGAGGAGAAACATAAGATCCAACTATAATAGCAAAGCTCGCGATACATCAAGATCGTGCCAAATCAAGAACACGAGAGAGAGAGAGAGATCAAACACATACCTACTGGTACATACCCTCAACCCCGAGGGAGAACTACTCCCTCCTCGTCATGGAGAGCGCCGGGATGATGAAGATGGACACAGGAGAAGGATTCCCCTTCCGGCAGGGTGCCGAAACGGGTCTAGATTGGCTTTCGGTGGCTACGGAGGCTTCTGGCGGCGGAACTCCCGATCTATTGTGCTCCAGGATGTTTTTAGGGTATATGGAGATATATAGGTGGAAGAAGTACGCCAGGGGAGCCACGAGGGGCCCACGAGGGTGGAGGGCGCGCCCAGGGCGGTGGGCATGCCCCCCTGCCTTGTGTCCTCCTCGCAGGTCCCCTGACGTGCACTCCAAGTCTTCTGGGCTTCTTTCCTTCCAAAAATGGGTTCCGTGAAGTTTCAGGTCAATTGGACTCCGTTTGATTTTCCTCTTCTTTGAAACCCTAAAACAGGGTAAAAACAGAAACTGGCACTGGGCTCTGGGTTAATAGGTTAGTCCCAAAAATGATATAAAAGTGTATAATAAAGACCATAAAAATTCAAAAAAGTAGATAATATAGCATGGAGCAATCAAAAATTGTAGATACGTTCGAGACGTATCACATACCTTACCGGACAACTCACACATGGAGATCAGATCGTGAGAAGAATTCATTGAAGAACACATCTTGATATTGATTGATTGCAATATGTCTTACAATATCTGCCTTGTGTGATGCACGATTACAAGTATGAACAAGATTTGAGAGGGCTATGATTGTGGAGACGTGTAACACCCTCGATGCGACTATAGCTCCCACGTGTCAAGGCACGACTTAGAGACATAATCGCATTGAAGGCATATGTCGCAAGTTAGGCAATCTTCACAACATCCCATGTAATATGATAATAAAAGGGGAGATAACATAGTTGGCTTACACTCGCCACGTCAATCAAGTACATAAATAACATTACATCATCCAAACACTCATGGCCCGACTACGGCGCCAAAATAAAAGAGAACCCAACATGTGACAACGGTCGCTATCACCCCCAACTGGGCACCACTACTGATCATCAGGAAAGGAAACATAGTATCATTGAGAGTCTTCGTCGAACTCCCACTTGAGCTCAAGCGCGTCTCCTGGAGCGGAATCATCAGGCCCTGCATCTGGTGTTATAGTAATTTGTGAGCCACAGGGACTCAGCAATCTCGCACCCTCGCGATCAAGACTATTTAAGCTTAAGGTAAGGTTAAATATATGTGGAGCTGCAGCAAGCGACTAGCAAAAATATGGTGGCTAACTTATTCGCAAAAGAGAGCGAGAAGAGGAGGCAAAGCGCGAGCGAGAAACTAGAGAACAACCTGCGCAAGCATTACTCCAACACTGTGTCCACTTCCCGGACTCCGCCGAGAAGAGGCCATCACGATAACACACTCAGTTGATTTATTTTAAATAAATTAAGGTTCAAGTTATCTACAACCGGACATTAACAAATTCCCATCTGCCCATAACCGCGGGCACGGCTTTCAAAAGTTCAAATCCCTGCAGGGGAGTCCCAACTTAGCCCATGACAAGCTCTCACGGTAAACGAAGGAATAGACCTCCTCCCAAGACGTTCCGATCAGACTCAGTATCTCGGTTCTTCAAGACAACTCCGACAATGGTAAAACAAGTCCAGAAACACCACCCGCTGTGCCGACAAATCCCGATAGGAGCTGCACATATCTCGTTCTCAGGGCACACCGGATAAGCTAAGCGTACGGGAGCCAACATAACCCAAGTTGCCAAGGGACGGCCCCGCACGGTGCTCTAGGTTGGACCAACACTCAGAGGGGCACTGGCCCAGGGGGTTTTTAAAATAAGATGACCCTTGAGTCCGCGAAACCCAAGGGAAAATGCTAGGTGGCAAATGGTAAAACCAAGGTTGGGCATTGCTGGAGGAGTTTTATTCAAAACGGACTGTCAAGGGGTTCCCATTATAACCCAAGTGCGTAAGGAACGCAAAATCCAGGAACATAACACTGATATGACGGAAACTAGGGCGGCAAGAGTGGAACAAAACACTAGGCGAGAGGCCGAGCCTTCCACCCTTTACCAAGTATATAGATGCATTAAGATAACAAGATAATATAATGATATCCCAACAAGTAAATAAATGTTCCAACAAGGAACGGCCTCCAATCTTCACCTGCAACTAGCAACGCTATAAGAGGGGCTGAGCAAAGTGGTAACATAGCCAATCAACAGTTTGCTAGGACAAGGTGGGTTAGAGGTTTGACATGGCAATTTGGGAGGCTTGAAAGCAAATGGTAGGCATCGTAGCATTGGCATAGCAAAAGAGCGAGCAAACTAGCATAGCAAAGATAGTAGTGATTTCGAGGGTATGATCATCTTGCCTGCACAGTTGTCAGAGTTGACTGGATCCTCGAAAGCAAACTCAAAGGGCTCCTCGTTAGCGAACTCATCTCCCGGCTCTACCCAAACAAGACAAACAAGCAACAAGGACACAATCAACCATGTGCAAGGATCATACAAGATGATGCAAAGATAATATGCTATGAGGGATGCGATGCGGGATGCATATGCAAGATGTGACAAGGAAAAGCAAGAACCTGGTCTCAACTTGGAAATCCAAGTGTGCCGCTGGAAATATGAGATTAAATCGCTTGAAAACGATATAAGGAACGTCGGAATCGGAGTTATGGTTTGGAAATGGCAAGCGATTCAAATATGACACCGGTCTGCGATTTGCAGCAAGTAGCCATCTAAATGCAATGAGATGAACATGCTACAGCACCCAAACATGACAACAAAATACATGGCAGGGATGCATTCACGATGCTTAACAAAAGTCTAGCACTGAGCTATGGCCAATTCATCCATTAACAAGTTCAAACAAGCATGGCAAAAATGCATATGACAAACAGATTTCAGACTTGGTGAAATCAACACTTGTCTGGAATTTCAGATCAGGTAGCACTCTTCGGAGCAGCAAAACTACATGCTATAGGACATGAACATGGCAAAGTAAAGCATGGCATGGAGCTACTCAAATAGCTTAACAAAAGTCCCTTAGTGACCTTGAGCCAAAAGGGATCAGAAAATACGATTGCAAGCATGTGAATCATAGCAACAACATAATCAGTTTTCAGACTTAGTGAAAATTGGCACATGTTGAAACATAACTCAAGTAGGCATGTTTACGAGCTTGAAGCACTCACTACGGAGCAAGTCATGACCAACTAAGCATACATCTATCAAGAACACACAAAATTCAAGCTAGACATGGCAAGAGCAATAACATAGCATGCACTGATCAACTACAGCATCATCGGCAAAATTGCAAACAAGTTGACAATCTGCCCAGATTCACAAAGTAGCAAAAGTAGAGCTCGATTGACTCAAGCTAGGGTGCTCCATAATTGCAAACAAAGACATGGATGGATAGAGCACTACAAGATTAACAAAACATCCTTACTGATCATCCTCAAAAGAGGCACGGATCTCTAGGAAACAACATGAACATATGACAACATGAGATAAACAGATTAAGGATTTAGTGGAATTGCTAAGTCCCTGAAATCAGAATTAACAAGTGCACCACTTTGCAAGCTTGTACTAGTCACCACACACATCACAAAAATACATGGGTTGCACCTCTGGAAAGATGACAAAACCCTTAACAAAACATATGTAGAGCATCAGGGCATATAATGCACACAATAATCATGGCAAAAATGACAAAAAACTAAACGGAGTAGCAGATCTGACAATTATCTCAAGTAGCCTTCTTCTAACAGCATTTCGGGCATCAAGATGAACTCAAATGAAAATGATGCAATGGAATGAAATGATGTACTCTCTGAGATGAACTTTTTGATATGCTATATGCATGAATCGGAGCTATGGATGCAAAGTTACGGAGCTATGAACATGGGCATATGGATCTGAAAATTCCAAGGACTTAGTAGAAAAAATCAACCTCCGGATATAGGGTTTCGGTGGCACGCAAAACGAGGCGGCCGGATCTTAGCCAGAGTTCGTCGCCAGAGTAGGAGGGAGAGGAGGTCGGTCGGAGTCGGTGGCGGCACAGCGCCGGCGCGGCGGCCGAGGCGGCGCGGCGGCGGGCGAGGCGGCGCGGCGGGCGAGGCGGCGGAGCGGCCGAGGCGGCGGGCGGTGGCTCGGGCGGCCGGGCTGGAGGAGGACGGCGGCGGGGTTGCGGAGGAGGCGGCGGCGATTTGTCCGGTGCGGCCCGGACGTGTCCGGCGCGCCGGATGGAGGGAGGCTAGGGTTTCGGGGGGGAGGAGAAGGGGAATTTCGGGGGTGGTCTTTAAATAGGCATATAGGGAGCTAGGAGAGTCCAAATGAGGTGCGGTTTTCGGCCACACGATCGTGATCAAACGATCTAGATGATGGAGAAGGCTTAGGTGGGTTTTGGGCCAAATTGGAGGGGTGTTGGGCTGCAACACACACGAGGCCTTTTCGGTCCCTCGGTTAACCGTTGGAGTATCAAAAGAAGTCCAAATGATACGAAACTTGACAGGCGGTCTACCGGTAGTAAACCAAGGCCGCTTGGCAAGTCTCGGTACAATCCGGAATGTTTAATCCCCACACACGAAAGAAAGGTAGGAATGACCACCGGAGGAGAATGAAGCGCCGGAATGCAAAACGGACAACGGGGAAAATGCTCGAATGCATGAGATGAACACGTATGCAAATGCAATGCACATGATGACACGATATGAGATGCATGACAACGATAACAGTACATGGAGACAAAAACCCGAACCCGAGAAAATAAAATAACTTAACGCCTGAAGCGGCAAGAGTTGGAGTACAAATTGGGAAAGTTACATCCGGGGTGTTACAACACTCCACCACTACGAAAGGGTCTCGTCCCGAGATCTAGGACTGAAAGAACGCCGGGTACTCAGAACGGAGGTGATCCTCGCGTTCCCAGGTAGCTTCACGGTGGTAATGGTGTGACCACTTGACTTTGAGAAATTTGATTGACTTGTTGCGAGTCTTGCGTTCAGTCTCTTCAAGAATAGCAACTGGGTGCTCACGATAGGAAAGATCTTCTTGGAGCTCAATGTCCTCGAAGTTGACGGTGCGGTCAGGAGTCTTGAAGCACTTTCAAAGCTGAGAGACATGGAACACGTCATGAACATTTGCAAAGTTTGAAGGAAGCTCGAGTTGATAGGCGAGGTCGCCTCTCTTGCTGACAATCTTGAAAGGTCCCACGTATCTAGGGGCAAGCTTCCCTTTGATACCGAAGCGACGAGTACCTTTCATAGGAGAGACGCGGAGGTAAACATGATCTCCGATCTCGAAATCCAAGTCACGGTGCTTACTATCATAGTAGCTCTTCTGACGGGATTGGGCTGCTTTGAGGTTATCACGAATGACTTTGCACATTTCCTCTGCCTCTGTGATTAAGTCATTACCCAAAAGCTGATGTTCACCGGTTTCAGACCAGTAGAGAGGGGTACGGCACTTCCTGCCATAAAAAATTTCAAATGGGGCCTTGCCCGAACTTGCTTGAAAACTTTTGTTGTAGGAGAATTCAGCATAAGGAAGACAATCCTCCCACTTCATGCTGAAGGAGATCACACAAGCCCTGAGCATATCTTCAAGAATCTGGTTAACACGCTCGACTTGACTGCTAGTTTGAGGATGGAAAGCTGTGCTGAAGCGGATGTTGGTGCCCATGGCCTTCTGAAAAGAATCCCAAAACTTGGAGGTAAAGATGCTGCCACGGTCTGAAGAGATCACTTGTGGAATATCGTGCAGAGAGACAATACGAGAGGTATAGAGTTCCGCCAATTGAGCTGCAGTAATAGACTCTTTGATAGGCAGAAAATGAGCCACTTTGGTGAGTTTATCGATGACAACGAATATAGCATCATTGCCACGCTTGGACTTTGGAAACCCAGTCATGAAGTCCATCTCAATGTGGTCAAACTTCCATTCTGGAATGGCAAGAGGTTGGAGGAGACCTGCTGGCCTTTGGTGTTCTGCCTTCACTCTTCTGCAGACATCACATTCATTCATGAATTGAGCAATCTCGCGCTTCATTCGAGTCCACCAATAAGCTTGCTTGAGGTCCTGATACATCTTCGTGCTCCCAGGGTGGATGGAGAGGAGAGAATTGTGAGCCTCGTTCATGATCACTTTACGGAGGTCACCTTTGGGTACAACAATACGATCCTCGAAGAAGAGAGTGTACTTGTCATCAAGGCGGTAGCACTTGTACTTGGGTTGACTCTTGGCAATCCCAATCTTCACCTTTTTCACCATAGCATCAAGAAGCTGGGCTTGGCGAATCTGGTCTTCCAAGGTAGGAGAGACTAGAAGGTTGGCGAGGAAACCTTGAGGAACAACTTGCAGATTAAGTTTGCGGAAAGCTTCACAAAGCTCGGGTTGATAAGGCTTGAGAATCAGACTGTTGCAGTAAGCCTTCCTGCTCAATGTGTCAGCAATCACATTGGCCTTGCCTGGAGTATACTCGATACTTGGATTATACTCTTGAATCATTTTGACCCATCGAGTTTGCCTGAGGTTTAGATTAGGCTGAGTGAAGATGTACTTGAGACTCTTGTGATCAGTGAAAATGTCCACTTTTCTTCCCAATAGAAGATGTCTCCATGTCAAAAGAGCATGCACAACTGCCGCCAACTCGAGATCATGAGTGGGGTAGTTCTTTTCATTAGGCTTCAACTGGCGAGAGGTATAAGCAACAACTTTCTTCTCTTGCATCAATACTGCGCCAAGACCTTGGAGAGAGGCATCACAAAAGACCTCATACGGCTTGGATTCATCAGGCGGAGTGAGAACTGGAGCAGTGATCAATTTCTCTTTCAAAGTGTTGAAAGCAATGTCACACTCCGGAGACCAAACGTACTTGACGTGCTTCTGGAGAAGATTTGAGAGAGGCTTCGCGATCTTAGAAAAGTTTTCAATGAATCTTCGGCAATAGCTTGCGAGACCGAGGAAGCTACGGAGTTGCTTCACGTTCTGAGGAGGTTCCCAATTCACAATTGCAGACACCTTCTCAGGATTCACGGCAATGCCCTTGGCAGAGATGATATGACCAAGATAAAGAACCTCATCGAGCCAAAATTCGCACTTGGAGAACTTGGCGTAGAACTTGTGTTCTATCAACTTATCAAGAACCAAACGCAAATGCTTGGCATGATCTTCCTTGTTCTTCGAGAAAACCAGAATGTCATCGAGATAGACCAAAACGAAGTCATTGGTGTAGGCGTTGAAGATGAAGTTCATCATGCGAGAGAACGTCGGAGGAGCGTTGACGAGGCCAAAAGACATGACAGTGTATTCATATGAACCATAGCTTGTCCTGAAAGCCGTCTTGGGAATATCTTGCTCACGGATTCGAATCTGATGATAGCCCATACGGAGATCAAGCTTGGAGAATACTTGGGAACCTTTGAGTTGTTCGAACAGCTCGTTGATGTTGGGAAGTGGGTATTTGTTCTTGATGGTCTTCTTGTTCAATGGACGGTAATCAACACAAAGTCGGTCCGTTCCATCCTTCTTCTTCACAAAAAGAACACCACAACCCCACAGAGAAGAACTAGGCCGGATGAGACCCATTTTCTCTTGAATATCGAGTTGCTTCTTCAGCTCCTTCAACTCTTCAGGTCCGATCTTGTAAGGATGCTTGCACACAGGTTCTGTACCGGGCTCAAGATCAATAACAAATTCAACTGGCCGGTGCGGAGGCATTCCTGGAAGCTCTTCTGGAAAGACGTCTTGATATTCGCAAACGACTAGAATTTGCGAGATAGCGTCCAGTTCACCCTTCTCATTGAGAGAAAACAGACGGATGGTATCATCCCGAGCAGCAAAGACAATTACATCCTCAGATGAATGAGTCAATTGAATCTGCCTGGCAGCACAATCAAGATGTGCCTTGTGCTTAGAAAGTCAATCCATCCCGAGAATAAGATCAATATCCGAGTTACCAAGATCCATTGGAGAAGCCAGAAACTTGAAATCAGCCATCGTGATAGAAACATCTGGGACTATTGAAGTAGCCCCCATAGACTTAGCCGGAGAAACCACTCCCATAGGTTTACACAACATTTGTGAAACGAAGTCATGCTTGGAAACAAATGATCTTGACATGAAACAATGTGATGCACCAGTGTCAAAAAGAACTTTTGCGGGAATAGAGTTAACTGGAAAGTTACCCATGATGACATCTGACGAATCCTCTGCCTGAGCTGCATTCAGCAAGTTGACCTTAGCGTGCTTAGGGTTATTCTTGACCACAGCTGTACTTGCCGATCTGACAGGAGGAGGAGGAGGAAGACGCCTCTGGTTGAAACACTTGTTGGCATAGTGGCCCTTCTGTTGGCACTTGTTGCACGTGACCTCTGAAAGCGGACGGTGATACGGAGCACTCGATCTTGGAGCTTGAGACGAAGTCTTGTTCTGAAAGCCAGGGTTGGGTGGGTGGGAAGATCCACTGCCACCTTTGCTCTTCTGCTGATACGGCTGACGGAACGGAGGAGGAGGAAGCCAATACTTCTGCTGCTTGGCCACTTGAGTAGAGGAAGAAGGAGTAACATCTCTGACTCGCTTCTTGGAAGCATCACACCTCAACTGAGCAGCCTCTTGCTTCAATGCCATGTTGTAGAACTCATCGTACCTCAAGGGCTCAAAGAGGACAAGAGCTAGCTGGATTTCTTCTCTGAGACCACCCCTGAACTGGTATATCATGCTCTTCTCATCAGGGACGTCCTGCTTGGCAAAGCGGGCGAGCTTCTGAAACAACTTGTTGTAGTCATAGACAGACAAAGAGCCTTATTTCAGGTTGCGGAATTCCTCACGCTTGCTTTCAACCACGCTGTGGGGAATATGATGAGCTCGGAAATCTTGACGAAATTCATCCCAGGTGATAACACGTCCACCTCTGGAGTCCTTTTACTGCTGGAACCATTCTGCAGCTTGATCTTTGAGTTGGAAGGAAGCGAATCCAGGGTTTCGGTGGCACGCAAAACGAGGCGGCCGGATCTTCGCCGGAGTTCGTCGCCGGAGTAGGAGGGAGAGGAGGCCGGCCGGAGTTGGCGGCGGCACGGCGCCGGCGCGGCGGCCGAGGTGGCGCAGCGGGCGAGGCAGCGGAGCGGCCGAGGCGGCGCGGCGGGTGAGGCAGCACGGTGGCCGGCGAGGCGGCGGGCGGCGGCTCGGGCGGCCGGGCTGGAGGAGGACGGTGGCGGGGTTGCGGAGGAGGCGGCGGTCGGCGTCGGACCTAGGGGGGCTCTCCCCGAGCCGAGCTGTCTGGTGCGGCCCGGACGTGTCCGGCGCGCCGGATGGAGGGAGGCTAGTGTTTCGGGGGGGAGGAGAAGGGGAATTTCGGGGGTGGTCTTTAAATAGGCATAGAGGGAGCTAGGAGAGTCCAAATGAGGTGCGGTTTTCGGCCACGCGATCGTGATCGAACGATCTAGATGATGGAGAAGGGTTAGGTGGGTTTTGGGCCAAATTGGACGGGTGTTGGGCTGCAACACACATGAGGCCTTTTCGGTCCCTCGGTTAACCGTTGGAGTATCAAACGAAGTCCAAATGATACGAAACTTGACAGGCGGTCTACCGGTAGTAAACCAAGGCCGCTTGGCAAGTCTCGGTCCAATCGGGAATGTTTAATCCCCACACACGAAAGAAAGGTAGGAATGACCACCGGAGGAGAACGAAGCGCCGGAATACAAAACAGACAACGGGGAAAATGCTCGAAGCATGAGATGAACACGTATGCAAATGCAATGCACATGATGACACGATATGAGATGCATGACAACGATAACAGCACACGGAGACAAAAACCCGAACCCGAGAAAATAAAATAACTTAACGCCTGAAGCGGCAAGAGTTGGAGTACAAATTGGGAAAGTTACATCCGGGGTGTTACAAGATGGCTATGGAGGTGAAAATGGTGGTGGCTAGGGTTTGTGGATGAAGATGAAGATGAATGGGTTGTGGTTGAGCTTGACGCTCCTCCTCTGCTCTCTCTGGTGACGTTTTGATGGGTGTCGGTGTCAAAACTGGCGGATCTTGGGTAGGGGGTCCCTAAATGCGTGTCTAAGGTCGATGGTAACAGGAGGCAGGGGACACGATGTTTTACCCAGGTTCGGGCCCTCTTGATGGAGGTAATACCCTACGTCCTGCTTGATTGATGAGTATGAGGATTACAAGAGTTGATCTACCACAAGATCGTTGTGGCAAAACCCTAGAAGTCTAGCCTGTATGATTGTGATTTTCCCTACTGACTAAAACCCTCCGGTTTATATAGACACCGAAGGGGCCTAGGGTTATACAAAGTCGGTTACAGAGAAAGGAAATAATACATCGGACCCCTAGCTTGCCTCCCACACAAAGGAGAGTCCCAACCGGACACGGGAGGAAGTCTTCTATCTTGTATCTTCATGGCCCAATAGTCTAGCCCACGTCACATAGGCCAGACGCCCGAGGACCCCTTAATCCAGGACTCCCTCAGTAGCCCCTGAACCAGTCTTCAATGACGATGTGTCCGGTGCGCTGATAGTCTTCGGCATTGCAAGGCGGGTTCTTCCTCCGAACACTTCAAAACTTTTGATCCGAACAGTCATACTCAGCTTTCTATTTAATGTCATACCCATTGGCTTCTGCGCCTCCACCGCTTCGGCTTCCACGTGTCAAGCGAACACGAACCGTCAGGGGGCTTTTTCCACATACCACCATGGCCATGTAAGAAGGGCGTCTATTTAAAGGGACTGGATCTCAGATCCCATTCCACATCGAGCGGAAAAATCCTTAGAGCTTGCTAGGAGAAGCCATTCCAGCATGGCTAGCGCTCCCAGTTCTTCCTCCCGCCCCCATGGCTCCGAAAAAGGCGATTGGGAGAGATGTTCCGTATCCCACGATCAGCTGGCTAAGCTTTAAATGCAGGGATTTCTCCCCCCCCCCCTCGATCTAGTCCCTGTTCGAGCACGATTAACCTCTTTTACGGGAGAAGCCCTGGCGGAAAATTTCCCCAATCCAGCCAGGGGGGAGCGAGTGTGCTTTACATCCTTCTTAATAATAGGCGTCGGGTTTCCAATCCACCCCTTCCTCCAAGGTCCTCTGGAGTACTACAGCCTCCAACTGCACAATCTCACGCCGGGTTCCATTCCGCACATCGCGGGCTACGTCGCTCTTTGCAAGCTATTCCTGGGCTGCGAGGCCCATTTTGAGCTATGGAGGAAACTGTTCTGCCTCGTCCCTCGCTCCCAAAAGGGGTCTATATTTGAGGTGGGCGGTGCCGAAATATGGCGCATAGCCGGGACTGGATACTTATCCGGCACGCCGAAGAAGGCATCCAAAGAGTGGCCCTCAGAGTGGTTCTATATTGAGGACGTTGCTCTCCCTGACCCAGTCCGAATGGGCCTTCCCGAATTTACCAGTGCTCCACTGAAGAAACACCACAGCTGGCGCCCTCGGAGTCTCGAGGAGGAAGATAGTGCGGAAGTCCAACAATTAATGGGCAAGATAAGGACACTCGCCCAGTCCGGATTGTCAACAATCGAGGTAATGGCGACTTCCAAAGTGCGAGGTGTTCAGCCGCTCCAATTAAGGGGGCTTCCCATGTGGCACTACAATGGGGAAGATGACACCTTGCGCTGTGGACGAAAGGGTCTGGATTCCCTTACCGCCCTGGCCGCAATACTGGCCGATCTGTATAGAGGGGAGAAAGAGGAGTTCACTTGTCTTACGCTCCGGGAAGGATTTTCTATGTACAATACTCCTAGCTGGGTTCGTTTTAATCCCATCACTCTACTCAATCCTCTCCATGAGTCATGCTTAATTAGCATTAATCCTTCCATTTGTAACAGGAATGGCGAAAGGTTATAGCGGGGATCTATAGCCCCGCTCGACAGCCGGAGAACCGTAACCGGGACCTTGACCCCGGATATGAAGAGGATCCGGACATATTCGTAGATCGTGAGGAGGGAGTATTCTACCAGGCGAGCTATGATGGCACAGTAGTGCCAATCGTGGCTGACTATCCCGGCCTCCTTCCTGCCTCACATGTAAGTAATCAAGAGACACCCCTCTGAAAGAGCTTCCTCACCGTACCTCACCCACCCCACTGTCTCATGCTCCAAAGGGGAGGCGCTCGGCATGCCACGCTACACCAGAGGCGTCTCGTAAGAGCGCGATGCCTGCGCCGAACAAGTCGTCAAAGAGGAAGGCGCATGATAACATGGCCGAACCTTCATCGAAGAGGTATGACTTTTTAAATATGCCTCCTGGCCGTCACATTGAACAGTAACATCATCCGCTGTATCTTATCAGGAAGAGTGTTCGCCGGACTATGTCTGGGGATCCAGCTGGTCGTGCCTCCACTAGTCAGAATCCAGACCCTGCCCTAAGGACGGGGGCTGACACGGGAGTGATGCCGGATTGTCCTTCTGCAGAGGATTCGGATGATATGTCCGTCACGAACTCTGAAGTGGAGAGCTCCATGAATCATCGGCGCCGGAGGGCCCCTCTCCGTGACCCCGGATTTTCAAAAGAGGCATTCAATGCCTTCAACTCGACCGATGCATACATCTGAGATGCTCGGGATGGGATTGCTAGAGCCACCGACCAACATTTAAAAGATATGCGGGTAAGTACAGATTTAGTAATCATATACTAGTAGCCCTCGAGACTTGAAGCAATTGATACAACTGATTTAAGGATCATTGTATAATCAAGTACTCATGGAAAAGAATAGCCTGCTGTCTCAAGAGCTGGAAAAGTGTCAGACCCAGCTAGCTACGGCTAACACTGAATTGGAGAAATCCAAGGAGGTGCCTTCTGGTAATGTTTCCCCCCATCAAAAAAAGTATAATCATATACCAGTAATATTAATACTGTTATGTTTCCGCTGACAGGATCAGTAGATCAACTGAGAGAGAAATTGAAGATCGCCTAGGCTGGTGAACAGGAGGCCAAAAGGCAACATGCAGCAGGCGAACGTGTGCTGACACGGGTCAGGGATGACAAGAACAAGCTGCAGGATTGCAACATCCTGATGGGCGAAGAGCTAAAAGATGTACGAGCCCAGCTAGCTGACGCCATCAAGGAGAATAGGAGGCTACGAGGTGGCGTATTCAGTATGCTTTTGACCTTACCTTTATGTTATTCAGCGAAGAAATGATTTGACAGATTTATGTCTACAGGTATGCTGACTGGCCGTCCCGAAGAGGAAATGTTTAACTCTGAAGGCGACCTTCTGCAAGAGCTGTCCCAACTGCACAAGCGAGCTCGACAAGCAATGCGGAGCATTGCCAAAGCTTTGTGGCCATCTGCCTCTCCTCCAGGAAGTATGGAGGAGCTTGTGAAGCTATTCCAAGGAGTTCGGCGGCGCTTCCGATTATGGAAGATATCGGCTTGACGAGAAGGTGCGCAAGAGGCCTGGGCCATGGTAAAAACACGGTACACCAAGCTTGATCCAAATCATATATATGGCCCGGGTCGGACCTCGGGGGTCAGATGGAAAAGAAGTTCCGGTTAGTCTGGTATATGACCAAGTAAAGATAGCCGCCAAGTATTCCCAATAGGATTGCAAGCTAGATAACCTGTTAGATGGCATAGAGGAAGAAGTTTTTGAGTCCAAGTGACTATGTACTTCAATTGACAAATTCTTCCCTAGCCGGATTGTAAAACGATTGTCATCGCAGACCTTTTGGCTTCGAACTCTGGACCCGAAAGCTCGGAGTGTTTCCGAATACCGTAACGGTAATATAAACCGGGGTATGCGTGGAAACCAGGCGTAGGGGTCATAGTTGCTTGAACAGACAAGTTATATCCGGCTAGTGTTGGGGAATGCAGTAATTTCAAAAAAAAATTCTATGCACATGCAAGATCATGGTGATGCATAGCAGTGAGATGGGAAGAGCGTTGTCCACGTACCCTCGTAGACCATAAGCGGAAGCGATTTGACAACGCGGTTGATGTAGTAGTACGTCTTCACGATCCGACCGATCCTAATACCGAAAATACGGCACCTCCGCGATCTACACACATTTAGCTCGGTGACGTCCCGCGAACTCACGAGCCAGTAGAGCTTCGAGAGAGAGTTTCGTTAGCACGACGACGTGATGAAAGTGATGATGTTGCTACCGGAAGAGAGCTTCGCCTAAGCACCGCTACGATATGACCGAGGTGGATTCTGGTGGAGGGGGGCACCGCACATGACTAAAAGATCAATGATCAACTTGTGTGTCTATGGGGTGCCCCCTTCCCCCGTATATAAAGGAGTGGAGGAGGGGAGGGGCCGGCCCTCTCTATGGCGCGCCCTGGGGAGTCCTACTCCGACCGGGAGTAGGATCCCCCCCTTCCAAGTAGTAGGAGTAGGAGAGAAGGAAGGGGAAGATAGAAGAGAAGGAGGGGGCGCCGCCCCTCCCCCAAGTCCAATTTGGACTAGGACTTGGGGGGCCTGCCCTAGGCATCCCCTCTCTCTCCCCTAAAGCCCAATAAGGTCCATATACTTCCCGGTGAATTCCCGTAACTCTCGGATACTCCGATAAATACCTGAACCACTCAGAACCTTTCCGATATCCGAATATAGCCTTCCAATATATCGATCTTTACGTCTCGAACATTTCGAGACTCCTCGTCATGTCCCTGATCTCATCCGGGACTCCGAACAACCTTCAGTACATCAAAACACATAAACTCATAATACCGATCGTCATCGAACGTTAAGCGTTCGGACCCTACGGGTTCAAGAACTATGTAGACATGACCGAGACTCGTCTTCGGTCAATAACCAATAGCGGAATCTGGATGCTCATATTGGCTCCCACATATTCTATGAATATCTTTATCGGTCAAACCGCATAACAACATATGTTGTTCCCTTTGTCATCGGTATGTTACTTGCCCGAGATTCGATCGTCGGTATCTCAATACCTAGTTTAATCTCGTTACCGGCAAGTCTCTTTACTCGTTCTGTAATGCATCATCCCGCAACTAACTCATTAGTCATATTGCTTGCAAGGCTAATAGTGGTGTGCATTACCGAGAGGGCCCAGAGATACCTCTTCGACAATCGGAGTGACAAATCCTAATCTCGATCTATGCCAACTCAACAAGTACCATCGTAGACACTTGTAGAGCACCTTTATAATCACCCAGTTACGTTGTGATGTTTGGTAGCACACAAAGTGTTCCTCCGGTATTCGGGAGTTGCATAATCTCATAGTCATAGGAACATGTATAAGTCATGAAGAAAGCAGTAGCAACAAACTAAACGATCATTGTGCTAAGCTAACGGAATGGGTCAAGTCAATCACATCATTCTCTAATGATGTGATCCCGTTAATCAAATGACAACTCATGTGTATGGCTAGGAAACTTAACCATTTTTATTCAACGAGCTAGTCAAGTAGAGGCATACTAGTGACACTCTGTTTGTCTATGTATGCACACATGCACTAAGTTTCCAGTTAATACAATTCTAGCATGAATAATAAACATTTATCATGATATAAGGAAATAAATAATAAATTTATTATTGCTGCTAGGGCATATTTCCTTCAGTCTCCCACTTGCACTAGAGTCAATAATCTAGTTCACATCTTTATGTGATTAGGTCACATCTCCATGTGACTAATACCCAAAGGGTTTACTAGAGTCAATAATCTAGTTCACATCGCTATGTGATTAACACCCAAAGAGTGATCATGTTTTGCTTGTGAGAGAAGTTTAGTCTACGGGTCTGCAACATTCAGATCCGTATGTATTTCGCAAATTTCTATGTCTACAATGCTCTGCATGGAGATACTCTAGCTAATTGCTCCCACTTTCAATATGTATCCAGATCGAGACTTAGAGTCATCTAGATCGGTGTCAAAGCTTGCATCGGCGTAACTCTTTATGACGAACTCTTTGTCACCTCCATAACCGAGAAACATTTCCTTATTCCACTAAGGATATTTTTGACCGCTGTCCAGTGATCCACTCCTGGATCACTATTGTACCCTCTTGACAAATTTATGATGAGGCACACAATAGGTCTGGTACACAACATAGCACACTTTATAAAACCTATGACTGAGGCATAGGCAATGACTTTTTGTTTTTTTCTATTTTCTGCCATGGTCGGGTTTTGAGTCTTTACTCGGCTTCACACCTTACAACATAGGAAAGAACTCCTTCTTTGACTTTTCCATTTTGAACTACTTCAAAATCTTGCGAAGGTATGTACTCATTGAAAATATCTCAAGCGTCTTGATCTATCTCTATAGATCTTTATGCTCAATATGTAATTAGCTTCACCGAGATCTTTCTTTGAAAAACTCTTTTCAAACACTCCTTTATGCTTTCCAGAAAATTCTACATTATTTCCGATCAACAATATGTCATTCACATATACTTATCAGAAATGTTGTAGTACTCCCACTCACTTTCTTGTAAATACAGGCTTCACCGCAAGTCAGTACAAAACCATATGCTTTGATCCCTTTGTCAAAGCATATATTCCAACTCCGAGATGCTTGCACCAGTCCATAGATGGATCACTGGAGCTTGCTCACTTTGTTAGCACCTTTACGATCAACAAAACCTTCTGGTTGCATCATATCTCTTTCAGAAATCCATTAAGGAATGCAGTTTTGACATCCATTTGCCAGATTTCATAAAATGCGGCAACTGCTAACATGATTCGGACAGACTTTTAAGCATCAATACGAGTGAGAAAATCTCATCATAGTCAACACCTTGATCTTGTCAAAAACATTTTGCGACAATTCGAGCTTTGTAGATAGTAACACTACTATCAGCGTCCGTCTTCCTCTTGAAGATCCATTTATTCTCAATGACTCACCGATCATCGGGCAAGTCATTCAAAGTCCATACTTTGTTCTCATACATGGACCCCATCTCCGATTTCATGGCCTCAATCCATTTTGCGGAATCTGGGCTCATCATCGCTTCCTCATAGTTCGTAGGTTCGTCTTGGTCTAGAAACTTGACTTCCAGAACAGGATTATCGTACGACTCTGGTGCGGACCGTACTCTAGTTGACCTATGAGGTTCGGTAATGACTTGATCTGAAGTTTCATGATGATCATCATTAGCTTCCTCACTAATTGGTGTAGGAATCACTGGAACTGATTTCTGTGATGAACTACTTTCCAATTCAGGAGAAGGTACAATTATCTCATCAAGTTCTACATTCCTCCCACTCACTTCTTTCGAGAGAAACTTCTTCTCTAGAAAGGATCCATTCTTAGCAATGAATATATTGCCTTCGGATCTGTGATAGAAGGTGTACCCAACAGTCTCCTTTGGGTATCCTATGAAGACGCACGTCTCCGATTTTGGGTTTGAGCTTATTAGGCTGAAACTTTTTCACATAAGCATCACAACCCCAAATTTTAAGAAACAACAACTTAGGTTTCTAGCCAAACCATAGTTCATAAGGTGTCGTCTCAACGGATTAGACGGTGCCCTATTTAACGTGAATGTAGCTGTCTCTAATGCATAACCCCAAAACGATAGTGGTAATTCGGTAAGAGGCATCATAGATTGCACTATATCCAAAAAAAGTACGGTTATGACGTTCGGACACACCATTATGCTGTGGTGTTCTAGGTGGCATGAATTTTTGAAACTATTCCACATTGTTTTAATTGAAGACCAAACTTGTAACTCAATATTCGTCTCCGCGATCAGATCATAGAAACTTTATTTTCTTGTTACGATGATTTTCCACTTCACTCTGAAATTCTTTGAACTTTTCAAATGTTTCAGACTTATGTTTCATCAATTAGATATACCCATATCTGCTCAAATCATCTGTGAAGGTCAGAAAATAATGATACCCGCTGCGAGCCTCAACACACATCAGACCGCATACATCAGTATGTATTATTTCCAATAAGTCAGTTGCTCGCTCCATTGTTCTGGAGAACGGAGTCTTAGTCATCTTGCCCATGAGGCATGGATTGCAAGCATCAAGTGATTCATAATCAAGTGATTCCAAAAGCCCATCGGCATGGAGTTTCTTCATGCGCTTTACACCAATATGACCTAAACGGTAGTGCCACAAATAAGTTGCACTATCATTATTAACTTTGCATCTTTTGGCTTCAATATTATGAATATGTGTATCACTACGATCTATATTCAATAAACCATTTATATTGAGTGTATGACCATAGAAGGTTTTATTCATGTAAATAGAATAACAATTATTCTTTGACTTAAATGAATAACCGTATTGCAATAAACATGATCCAATCATATTCATGCTCAACGCAAGCACCAAATAACATTTATTTTAGGTTCAACACTGATCCCAAAGGTAAAGGGAGTGTGCAATGGTGATCTTATCAACCTTGGAATCACTTCCAACACACATCATCACCTTGCTTTTAACTAGTCTCTGTTTATTTTGCAACTCCCGTTTTGAGTTACTACTCTTAGCAACTGAACCAGTATAAAATACCGAGGAGTTGCTATAAACACTAGTAAAGTACACATCAATAACATGTATATCCAATATACCTTTGTTCACCATGCCATCCTTCTTATCCGTCAAGTATCTAGGGCAGTTCCACTTCCAGTGACCATTTCCTTTACAGTAGAAGGACTCAGTTTCAGGCTTGGGTCTAGCTTTGGGCTTCTTCATGGGAGTGGCAACTTGCTTGCCATTCTTCTTGAAGTTTCCTTTCTTTCCCTTGTGCTTTTACTTGAAACTAGTGGTCTTTTCAACCATCAACACTTGATGCTTTTTCTTGATTTCTACCTTTGCCGATTTTAGCATCGCGAAGAGCTTTGGGAATCGTTTCCATTATCCCTTGCATATTTATAGTTCATCATGAAGTTCTAGTAACTTGGTGATAGTGACTAGAGAACTCTGTCAATCACTATCTTATCGGGAAGATAAACTCCCACTTGATTCAAGTGATTGTAGTATTCAGACATTCTGAGCACATGCTGACTCGTTGAGCTATTCTCCTCCATCTTGTAGGCAAAGTACTGTCAGAGGTCTCATACCTCTTGACACGGGCATGAGTATGAGATACCAATTTCAACTCTTGGAACATCTTATATGCTCTATGGCGTTCAAAACATTTTTGAAGTTCCAGTTCTCAGCCGTAAAGCATGGTGCACTAAACTATCAAGTACTCATCATAACGAGCTTTGTCAAACGTTCATAACGTCTGTATCTGCTCCTGCAATAGGTCTGTCACCTAGCGATGCATCAAGGACATAATTCTTCTGTGCAGCAATGAGGATAATCCTCAGATCACGGACCCAGTTCGCATCATTGCTACTATCATCTTTCATCTTATTTTTCTGTAGGAACATATCAAAAATAAACGGGGAGCTACATCGCAAGCTATTGATCTACAACATAGATATGCAAATACTATCAGGACTAAGTTCATGATAAATTAAAGTTCAATTAATCATATTAATTAAGAACTCCCACTTAGATAGACATCCCTCTAGTCATCTAAATGATCACGTGATCCAAATCAACTAAACCATGTCCGATCATCATGTGAGATGGAGTAGTTTTCAACGGTGAACATCACTATGTTGATCATATCTACTATATGATTCATGCTTGACCTTTCGGTCTCCAGTGTAACGAGGCCATATCTGCATATGCTAGGCTCGTCAAGTTTAAGCTGAGTATTCCGCGTGTGCAAAACTGGCTTGCAACCGTTGTATGTGAACATAGAGCTTATCACACCCGATCATCACATGGTGTCTCGGCACGACCAACTGTCGCAACGGTGCATACTCAGGGAGAACACTTATACCTTGAAATTTAGTGAGAGATCATCTTATAATGCTACCGCCGAACTAAGCAAAATAAGATGCATAAAGGATAAACATCACATGCAATCAAAATATGTGACATGATATGGCCATCATCATCTTGGGCTTTTGATCTCCATCTCCAAAACACCGTCATGATCTCTATCGTCACCGGCATGACACCATGATCTCCATCGTCTTGATCTCTATCAATGTGTAATCAGATGGTCGTCTTGCCAACTATTGCTCTTGCAACTATTGCTATCGCATAGCAATAAAGTAAAGCAATTATTTGGCGCTTGCATCTTATGCAATAAAGAGGCAACCATAAGGCTTCTGCCAGTTGCCGATAACTTCAACAAAACATGATCATCTCATACAAAAACTCATATCTCATCACGTATTGACCATATCACATCACAACAAGCCCTCTAAAAACAAGTTAGACGTCCTCTACTTTGTTGTTGCAAGTTTTACGTGGCTGCTACGGGCCGAGCAAGAACCGTTCTTACCTACGCATCAAAAACCACAACGCGGTATAGTGATTGCTTTTTGATCTTCAGAAAGAACCCTGTTCATTGAATCCGATTCAACTAAAGCTAGAGAAACAGACACCCACTAGCCCCATGTGTGCGAAGCACGTCGGTAGAATCAGTCTCGCGTAAGCGTACGGGTAATGTCAGTTTGGGCCGCTTCATCCAACAATGCCGCTGAATCAAGAATCAACTAGTGACGGCAAGCAATATGTATATACCCATGCCCACAATGCCTTTGTGTTCTACTCATGCATATAACATCTACACAGTAACCTGGCTCGAATGCCACTGTTGGGGAATGCAGTAATTTCAAAAAAATTCCTACGCACACGCAAGATCATAGTGATGCATAGCAACGAGAGGGGAAGAGTGTTGTCCATGTACCCTCGTAGACCGTAAGCGGAAGCGTTATGACAACACGGTTGATGTAGTCGTACGTCTTCACGGTCTGACTGATCCTAGTACCGAAAGTACGACACCTCCGCGATCTGCACACATTCAACTCCGTGACGTCCCGCGAACTCACGATCCAGTAGAGCTTCAAGGGAGACTTTCATCAGGACGACAGCGTGATGACGGTGATGATGTTGTTACCGGAAGAGGGCTTCGCCTAAGCACCTCTATGATATGACCGAGGTGGATTATGGTGGAGGGGGGCACCGCACACGGCTAAAAGATCAATGATCAACTTGTGTGTCTATGGGGTGCCCCTTCCCCCGTATATAAAGGAGTGGAGGAGGGGAGGGGCCGGCCCTCTCTATGGCGCACCCTGGGGAGTCCTACACCCATCGGGAGTAGGATTCCCCTCTTCCAAGTAGTAGGAGTAGGAGAAAAGGAAGGGGAAGATAGAAGAGAAGGAAGGAGGGGGCGCCGCCCCGCCCCCCAGTCAAATTCGGACAAGGCCTTGGGGGGGCGCGTGGCCTGCCCTAGGCAGCCCCTCTCTCTCTCCCCTAAAGCCCAATAAGGCACATATACTCCCCGGCGAATTGCCGTAACTCTCTGGTACTCCGATAAATACTCCAACCACTCAGAACCTTTCCGATGTCCGAATATAGCATCCAATATATCGATCTTTACGTCTCGAACATTTCGAGACTCCTCGTCATGTCCCTGATCTCATCCGGGACTCCAAATAACCTTTGGTACATCAAAACACATAAACTCATAATACTGATCATAACCGAACGTTAAGCGTGCAGACCCTATGGGTTCGAGAACTATGTATACATGGCCGAGACTCATCTCCGCTCAATAACCAATAGCGGAACCTAGATGCTCATATTGGCTCCCACATATTCTACGAAGATCTTTATCGGTCAAACCGCATAACAACATATGTTGTTCCCTTTGTCATCGGTATGTTAGTTGCCCGAGATTCGATCGTCGGTATCTGAATACCTAGTTTAATATCATTACCGTCAAGTCTATTTACTAGTTCCGTAATGCATCATCCCGCAACTAACTCATTAGTCATATTGCTTGCAAGGCTTATAGTGATGTGCATTACCGAGAGGGCCCAGAGATACCTCTCCGACAATCGGAGTGACAAATCCTAATCTCGATCTAAGTCCAAATCAACAAGTACCATCAGAGACACTTGTAGAGCACCTTTATAATCACCCAGCTACGTTGTGACGTGTGGTAGCACACAAAGTGTTCATTCGGTATTCGGGAGTTGCATAATCTCATAGTCAGTGGAACATGTATAAGTCAAGAAGAAAGCAATAGCAACAAACAAAACGATCATTATGCTAAGCTAACGGAATGGGTCAAGTCAATCACATCATTCTCTAATGATGTGATCCCGTTAATCAAATGACAATTCATGTCTATGGCTAGGAAACTTAACCATTTTTTATTCAACGAGCTAGTCAAGTACAGGCATACTAGTGACACTCTGTTTGTCTATGTATTCACACATGTACTAAGTTTCCAGTTAATACAATTCTAGCATGTATAATAAACATTTATCATGATATAAGGAAATAAATAATAACTTTATTATTGCCACTAGGGCATATTTCCTTCATTAAGAACGCTAGCTTTCGGCTTCACCCAGTCTGAGGTGCATGTCCGGATGACCCGGTTGTAACAATCGCAGAGGTGCTCCCTTTATGCCCTAGCCAAATAAACGGGAACGTAGGGCATAAGCACAGGAGCTAGGCAACCCAGCTTGGCCAAAACTTAAGTCATAACGATGCATATAATGGCCAAGAAAAGGTACATATGCGGAAGTGGACACATATGTGTTGAGCTTGATGCTCGGAAAATGATAATAAGCTTCTGTAAAAGAAGCCCCAAGGTATTATGAGTGTATACATTTAAGGATGTGCACATCATAGGTGTGCGGTTTGGCCGCACAAGAGCTAAAGTGCTAGAGGACAATTAAAGAGGGTAAAAATGGAAACAAAGGGAGAAGAAGACGAACAAAGAGTACGGCTCTAGGCGTAGAATCTTCGGAGTCTTGCGACATTCCATGGGTTCAGCTCTAGACGATTGTCAGATGCATCACGCAGGCGGTACGCTCCTCCAGTGAGAACTTCATCAATGATGAAGGGACCCTCCCACTTAGGCTTGAGTTTGTCCTTTTTCTTTTTTGGCAAGCGTAGAATGAGTTCACCAACATTATAAGTCTTGGCCCGCACCTCTGTGCTTTGATATCTGCAAGCATGTTGTTGATAGAATGCAGAGCGGGCCTTTGCAATGTCACGCTCCTCCTCCAAGGCATCTAGACTGTCCTGCTAATCCAGCTCAGTTTCTCTCTCTTCATACATGCGCACTCGAGGTGAGTCATGAATGATGTCGCAGGGCAAAACGGCCTTTTGCGTCGTACACCATGAAGAATGGTGTGTATGCGGTAGTGCGATTGGGTGTGGTCCACAGCACCCAGGGTACGGAGTCGAGCTCCTCAACCCAGTGCTTGTCTGATTCTTTCAACAACCGCACTAGTCTAGGCTTAGTGCCGCTCATAATAAGACCATTAGCTCTTTTGACTTGACCGTTTGTTTGTGGATGATAGATCGAGGCGTAATCGAGCTTAATGCCCAATTTAGCACACCAGGATTTCACTTCATTGGCTATGAAATTGGAGCCGTTATCGGTGATGATACTGTGTGGGACACCATAACGGTGCACGACACCCGATATAAAGTCTATCATTGGTCCAGCTTCGGTCATTTTCACTGGTTTGGCCTCTATCCATTTGGTGAATTTATCTACCATGACTAGCAGATATTTTTTCTTATGGCTTCCTCCTCTAAGGGGTCCTACTATATCAAGCCCCCAGACCGCAAAAGGCCAAGTAATGGGGATTGTTTGTAAAGTAGTAGGCGACATATGGCTTTGATTGGTGAAGAGCTGGCATCCGACACAATGTTGGGCTAGGTCCTGTGCATGTGCTCGGGCCGTCGGCCAAAAGAAACCTGTATGGAAGGCCTTACTTACAAGGGCCTGAGCCGCGGCATGGTGACCGCCGAGACCAGCATGGATTTCAGCCAGGAGCTGCCGTCCCTCTTCTTTGGAGATACATCTTTGAAGGACACCGGTAGCAATTTTCTTGTAGAGCTCTCCGTCATGGACCTTGTAGGCTTTCGAGCGCCAAACAATGCAGCGAGCCTCATTCTGGTCCTCAGGGAGCTCACGCCTATTAAGGTAGGCCAAGAAGGGTACGGTCCATGGGTGTAACACCCCGTATGTAACTTTCCCAATTTGTACTCCAACTCTTGCCGTTTCCGGCGTTAAGTTAATTTATTATCTTGGGTTCGGTTATTTTGTCTCCGTGTGTTGTTGTCGTTGTCATGAATCTCATATCATGTCATCATGTGCATTGCATTTGCATACGTGTTCATCTCATGCATTCGAGCTTTTTCCCCGTTGTCCATTTAGCATTCCGGTGCTTCGTTCTCCTCCGGTGGTCAATTCTAGCTTTCTTTCGTGTGTGGGGATTAAACGTTTCCGGATTGGACCGAGACTTGCCAAGCAGCCTTGGTTTACTACCGGTAGACCGCCTGTCAAGTTTCGTATCATTTGGACTTTGTTTGATACTCCAACGGTTAACCGAGGGACCGAAAAGGCCTCATGTGTGTTGCAGCCCAACACCCCTCCAATTTGGCCCAAAACCCACCTAAACCTGCTCCATCATCTAAAGCGTTCGATCAAGATCGCGTGGCCGCAAACCGCACCTCATTTGGACTCTCCTAGCTCCCTCTATGCCTATTTAAAGACCCCTTCCCCGAAATCCGGATCTCCCTCTTCGAAACCCTAAAAACTGCACCTCCCGCCGACGGACACGTCTGATTCGGGCCGGACGCGTCCGCCGCCGCGCCCCAACCAACCGCCGCCGCCACATGTCCACCGCCGCCTCCCACCGCTCCGGCCCGGGGAGCCCGACCGCGGCCCGCCCGGCCCGCGTGCCGTCGCCGCCCGGCTCCCTCGCCCGCGCCTCGACCCCGCCGCCTTGCTCGCCGGCCGGAGCCGCCGCCACCTTGCTCGCTCGCGCGCCCCGCCACCGCACCGGGCCGCCACGGCCACCGCGCCCTCCGGCCGCTCCGCCGCCTCCCCGCCTCGCCTCCGGCCAGATCCGGCCGCAGGAGAGCCGGATCCGGCGCCCCCAACCCCGGCCGCCGCCGTCCTCGACTTCTCCGGCGAGCCGCGCCACCGCCTCAGCTTCCGTGTCCCGAGTTGACTTTTCTCGCGGGTTGATTTTTCCTCCAAGTCCCAGGAATTGCAGATCCATGTGCCCTTCTTCCTAGCCCGGTAACTTTGCATCTGTAGCTCCGATTCATGCATATAGCATATCAAAATGTTCATCTCAGAGAGTACATCATTTCTTTCCATTGCATCATTTTCATTTGAGCTCATCTTTATGCCCGAAATGCTGTTAGAAGAGGGCTACCTGGGATAATTGTCAGATCTACTACTCCATTTAGCCTTTTGTCATTTTTGCCATGATTAATGTGTGCATGATATGCCCTGACGCTCTACATATGTTTTGTTAAGGGTTTTGTCATCTTTCCAGTGGTGCAATCCATGTATTTTTGTGATGTGTGTGGTGACTAGTGCAAGCTTGCAAAGTGGTGCACTTGCTAATTCTGTTTTCAGGGACTTAGCAATTCCACTAAGTCCTTGATCTGTTTATCTCATGATGCCATATGTTCATGTTGTTTCCTAGTGATCCGTGCCTATTTTGAGGATGATCAGTAAGGATGTTTTGTTAATATTGTAGTGCTCTATCCATCCATGTCTGTGTTTGAAATTATGGAGCACCCTAGCTTGAGTCAATCGAGCTCTACTTTTGCTACTTTGTGAATCTGGGCAGATTGTCAACTTGTTTGCAATTTTGCCGGTGATGTTGTAGTTGATCCATGCATGCTATGCTATTGTTATTGCCATTTCTAGCTTGAATTTTGTGCCTTCTTGATGGATATATGCTTGTATTGCAATGACTTTCTCTGTAGTGAGTGCATCGAGCTCGTAAACATGCCTACTTGAGTTATATTTCAGCATGTGTCAGTTTTCACTAAGTCTGAAAACTGATTATGTTTTTGCTATGTTCACATGCTTGCAATTGTATTTTCTGATCTCTTTTGGCTCAAGGTCACTAAGGGACTTTTGTTAAGCTCTTTGAGTAGCTCCAAGCCATGCTTTACTTTGCCATGTTCAGGTCATGTAGCATGTAGTTTTGTTGCTCCGAAGAGTGCTACCTGATCTAAAATTCCAGACAAGTGTTGATTTCACTAAGTCTGAGATCTGTTTGTCATATGCATTTTTGCCATGCTTGTTTGGACCTGTTAATGGATGATTTGGCCGCAGCTCAGTGCTAGACTTTTGTTAAGAATCTTGAATGCATCCCTGCCATGTATTTTTTTTCATGTTCGGGTGCTCTAGCATGTTCATCTCATTGCATTTAGATGGCTACTTGCAGTAAATCGCAGACCGGTGTCAATTTTGAATCGCTTGCCATTTCCAAACCGTAACTCCGATTCCGGCGTTCTTTATATCGTTTTCAAGCGATTTCATCTCATCTTTCCGGTGGCACACTTGATTTTCCAAGTTGAGTCCAAGTTCTTGCATTTCCTGTCATATCTTGTATTTGGCATCCCGCATTGCATCCCGCATAGCATACCATCTTTGCATTGTGTTGTTTGAGTTTGCACGTGGTTGATCGTGTCCTTTTTGCTTGTTTGTCTTGTTTGGGTAGAGCCGGGAGATGAGTTTGCTAATGAGGAGCCCGTTGAGTTTGCTTTCGAGGATCCAGTCAACTCTGACAACTGTGCAGGCAAGATGACCATACCCTCGAAATCACTACTATCTTTGCTATGCTAGTTTGCTCGCTCTTTTGCTATGCCATTGCTATGATGCCTACCACTTGTTTTCAAGCCTCCCATATTTCCATGTCAAACCTCTAACCCACCTTGTCCTAGCAAACCGTTGATTGGCTATGTTACCGCTTTGCTCAGCCCCTCTTATAGCGTTGCTAGTTGCAGGTGAAGATTGGAGGCCGTTCCTTGTTGGAACATTTATTTACTTGTTGGGATATCATTATATTATCTTGTTATCTTAATGCATCTATATACTTGGTAAAGGGTGGAAGGCTCGGCCTCTCGCCTAGTGTTTTGTTCCACTCTTGCCGCCCTTGTTTCCATCATATCGGTGTTATGTTCCCGGATTTTGCGTTCCTTACGCGGTTGGGTTATAATGGGAACCCCTTGATAGTTCGCCTTGATTAAAGCTTTTCCAGCAATGCCCAACCTTGGTTTTACCATTTGCCACCTAGCCTTTTCTTTCCCTTGGGTTCTGCAGACTCAAGGGTCATCTTATTTTAACCCCCGGGCCAGTGCTCCTCTGAGTGTTGGTCCAACCTAGAGCCCCTTGCAGCGCCACCTCGGGGAAACTCGAGGGCTGGTTTTAGTTGTATGGATTTCTTATCTGAGTGTGCCCTGAGAAAGAGATATGTGCAGCTCCTATCGGGATTTGTCGGCACATTCGGGCGGTGTTGCTGGTCTTGTTTTAACCTGTCGAAGTGTCTTGAATAACCGAGATACCGAGTCTGATCGGAACGTCTTGGGAGGAGGTCTATTCCTTCGTTAACCGTGAGAGCTTGTCATGGGCTAAGTTGGGACTCCCCTGCAGGGATTGAACTTTCGAAAGCCATGCCCGCGGTTATGGGCAGATGGGAATTTGTTAATGTTCGGTTGTAGATAACTTGAACCTTAATTAATTAAAATGAATCAACTGAGTGTGTTACCGTGATGGCCTCTTCTCGGCGGAGTCCGGGAAGTGGACACGGTGTTGGAGTAATGTTTGCGCAGGTTGCTCTCTAGTTTCTCTCTCGTGCTTTGCCTCCTCTTCTCGCTCTCTTTTGCGAATAAGCTATCCACCATACTTGCTAGTCGCTTGCTGCCGCTTCACTCATATTTTACCTTGCCTTACCTGTAAGCTTAAATAGTCTTGATCGCGAGGGTGCGAGATTGTTGAGTCCCTGTGGCTCACAGATTACTATAACACCAGATGCAGGGCCTGATGATTCCGCTCCAGGAGACGCGTTTGAGCTCAAGTGGGAGTTCGACGAAGACTCTCAACGTTACTGTGTTTCCTTTCCCGATGATCAGTAGTGGTGCCCAGTTGGGGGTGATTGGGACCGTGTCGCATGTTGGGTTATCTTTTATTTTGGCGCCGTAGTCGGGCCATGAGTGTTTGGATGATGTAATGTTATTTATGTACTTGATTGACGTGGCGAGTGTAAGCCAACTATGTTATCTCCGCTTTATTATTTATATTACATGGGATGTTGTGAAGATTGCCTAACTTGCGACATATGCCTTCAATGCGATTATGCCTCCAAGTCTTGCCTCGACACGTGGGAGATATAGTCGCATCGAGGGTGTTACAAGTTGGTAATCAAAGCCATCCCCGACCTTAGGAGCCCCATTGCTTGATCATTTTTAGCGGCTGAGTTGTGTCTAGAAAAATGTTTTGAGTCTTTTAGGGATTATATATCGGAGAGATTAGGAATTCTTTTTACTTCCCAGTCTCCTCATCGCTCTGGTAAGGCATCCTGACGTAGAGTTTTGACTCTTCTCTTCTCAAATTTCACTAAAAAAAATTTTAGGATCACGCGGGTATCTTAGAATCGTTCCGATGGTTTTATGATGAGAACATTGTCTTGGTGCCTCCTGTTAGGGGTTTAGTGGAAGTGTCCCGGGGAGTTGAGCTCTGAGGTGTTGTCATCATAATTTTATCGTTGCAATTCTGGAATACCTGAGTTTAGTACGCCGACATTGAAAATCTCTTTTATGCAGTTCGTTGGTGAGATAACCTCGACGCCACCCAGTACTGGGGCGGGAGTTCGGGAGTATCGCCATAACTTGTATAACGGATGCTTTTCGAAGGTTGAGGTAGATGGCTTCCGAAGTTTTCTTGGTTATGTGTTGAAGGATGGATACAGCTGGATGTAGGATTTGCTAGTTTGGGTGAGATATTATGCTTCCCCTGTATCCCCAACACCTGATTGCATAACCGGAAAGGTTCGGGAGTTTCATAGGTGGGAATTCTAGTAGCTCTAGTTCTTCTTCCACGGATATTGGTTTGAGATTGGGATTTCTTACCGATTATTCGTTCTTGATCCGTACCTTGTTGATTTATTTCTCTATCTTAATTCTAAGTGGCTTCTCAATTTATGGATATGTGACCATTTCAAGAGGAATGCATTCGTTCATTTTGTTCGGATGTGAAGACTATATGTTGCAATTTTCATTCCGTTGGATTCAGCTTCAATATTTGTCTGTCAATGTGTTAATGGTGGTCAACCTCTTCAGGATGGCTCCTCCAATGCGCACGACTCCGAATCCTGATCCGCCACCACCTCCACCTCCTCCGGAGGCATGGCAAGCTGTGATGGCCGCAACCAATGCAAACACATAGTTGATCATGCAAATTCTTCAAGAGCGCAATCAAGGCAACCAAGGGAATCAAGGCAACAATCAGAATCACTTTGCTACACTCAACCAGTTCCTTGCTAACGGGCCAAAGACTTTCAGCAATTGTGTTGAGGCAACCGATGCTGACGATTGGCTAGTGGATCTGTGCAAGCATTTCGAGTGCAGTAATGTCAGGCCTGAGGACTTTGTCAAGTTCGCTTCCTTCCAACTCAAAGATCAAGCTGCAGAATGGTTCCAGCAGTACAAGGACTCCAGAGGTGGATGTGTTATCACTTGGGATGATTTCCGTCGAGATTTCCGAGCTCATCATATTCCCCAAAGCGTGGTTGAAAGCAAGCGTGAGGAATTTCGCAATCTGAAGCAAGGCTCTTTGTCTATCTATGACTACAATAAGTTGTTCCAGAAGCTCGCCCGCTTTGCCAAGCAGGACGTCCCTGATGAGAAAAGCATGATATATCAGTTCAGGGGTGGTCTCAAAGAAGAAATTCAGCTCGCTCTTGTTCTCTTTGAGCCCTTGAGGTACGATGAGTTCTACAACATGGCATTGAAGCAAGAGGCTGCTCAGTTGAGGTGTGATGCTTCCAAGAAGCGAGTCAGAGATGCTACTCCTTCTTCCTCTACTCAAGTGGCCAAGCAGCAGAAGTATTGGCTTCCTCCTCCTCCGTTCCGTCAGCCGTATCAGCAGAAGAGCAAAGGTGGCAGTGGATCTTCCCACCCACCCAACCCTGGCTTTCAGAACAAGACGTCGTCTCAAGCTCCAAGATCGAGTGCTCCGTATCACCGTCCGCTTTCAGAGGTCACGTGCAACAAGTGCCAACAGAAGGGTCACTATGCCAACAAGTGTTTCAACCAGAGGCGTCTTCCTCCTCCTTCTCCTATCAGATCGGCAAGTACAGCTGTGGTCAAGCATAACCCCAAGCACGCCAAGGTCAATTTGATGAATGCAGCTCAGGCAGAGGACTCGTCAGATGTGATCATGGGTAACCTTCCTATTAATGATATTCCAGCAAGAGTTCTTTTTGACACTGGTGCATCGCATTGTTTCATCTCGAGACCTTTTGCATCTAAGCATGATTTTGTTACTCAAGTGTTACCGAAACCGTTGGCTATTGTCTCTCCGACCCGTCAAATGACATCTCGAGTATGCGTTCCGGATGTTACTATCACTTTGGGTGACTATAAGTTCTTGTCCTCTCCAAATGTTCTTGGTGACTCGGATATTGATCTTATTCTCGGAATGGATTGGCTTTCTAAGCACAAGGCTCAGCTCGATTGTGCAGCCAGGCAGATTCAATTGACTCATTCGTCTGAGGATGTAATTGTCTTTACCGCTCGTGATGATACCATCCATCTGTTTTCTCTCAATGAGAAGGGTGAACTGGATGCTATCTCACAAATTCCAGTCGTTTGCGAATATCAAGACGTCTTTCCAAAAGAGCTTCCAGTAATGCCTCCGCACCGGCCAGTTGAATTCGTTATTGATCTTGAGCCTGGCACGGAACCTGTGTGCAAACGTCCTTACAAGCTCGGACCTGAAGAGTTGAAGGAGCTGAAGAAGCAACTCGATATTCAAGAGAAAAAGGGTCTCATCCGGCCTAGTTCTTCTCCGTGGGGTTGTGGTGTTCTTTTTGTGAAGAAGAAGGATGGAACGGACCGACTTTGTGTTGATTACCGTCCAGTGAACAAGAAGACCATAAAGAACAAATACCCACTTCCCAACATCAATGAGCTGTTCGAACAACTCAAAGGTGCCCAAGTATTCTCCAAGCTTGATCTCCGTATGGGTTATCATCAGATTCGAATCCGTGAGCAAGATATTCCCAAGACGGCTTTCAGGACAAGTTTTGGTTCATATGAATACACTGTCATGTATTTTGGCCTCGTCAACGCTCCTCCAACATTCTCTCGCATGATGAACTACATCTTCAACGCCTACACCAATGACTTTGTTTTGGTCTATCTCGACGACATTCTGGTTTTCTCGAAGAACAAGGAAGATCATGCCAAGCACTTGCGTTTGGTTCTTGATAAGCTAAGGGAACATCAGTTCTACGCCAAGTTCTCCAAGTGTGAATTTTGGCTCGATGAGGTTCTTTATCTTGGTCATATCATCTCGGCCAAGGGCATCGCCGTGAATCCTGAGAAGGTGTCTGCAATTGTGAATTGGGAACCTCCTCAGAACGTGAAGCAACTCCGTAGCTTTCTCGGTCTCGCAAGCTATTGCGGAAGATTCGTTGAAAACTTTTCTAAGATCGTGAAGCCTCTCTCTAATCTTCTCCAGAAGCACGTCAAGTACGTTTGGTCTCCGGAGTGTGATATTGCTTTCAACACTTTGAAAGAGAAATTGATCACTGCTCTAGTTCTGACTCCGCCTGATGAATCCAAGCCGTACGAGGTCTTTTGTGATGCCTCTCTCCAAGGTCTTGGCGCAGTATTGATGCAAGAGAAGAAAGTTGTTGCTTATACCTCTCGCCAGTTGAAGCCTAATGAGAAGAACTACCCCACTCATGATCTCGAGTTGGCGGCAGTTGTGCATGCTCTTTTGACTTGGAGACATCTTCTTTTGGGAAGAAAAGTGGACATTTTCACTGATCACAAGAGTCTCAAGTACATCTTCACTCAGCCTAATCTCAACCTCAGGCAAACTCGATGGGTCGAAATGATTCAAGAGTATAATCCGAGTATTGAGTATACTCCAGGCAAGGGTAATGTGATTGCTGACGCATTGAGCAGGAAAGCTTACTGAAACAGTCCGATTCTCAAGCCTTATCAACCCGAGCTTTGTGAAGCTTTCCGCAAACTTAATCTGCAAGTTGTTCCTCAAGGTTTCCTCGCCAACCTTCAAGTCTCTCCTACCTTAGAAGACCAGATTCGCCAAGCCCAGCTTCTTGATGCTATGGTGAAAAAGGTGAAGATTGGGATTGCCAAGAGTCAGTCCAAGTACAAGTGCTACCGCCTTGATGACAAGGACACTCTCTTCTTCGAGGAGCATATTGTTGTACCCAAAGGTGACCTTCGTAAAGTGATCATGAACGAGGCTCACAATTCTCTCCTCTCCATCCACCCTGGGAGCATGAAGATGTATCAGGACCTCAAGCAAGCTTATTGTTGGACCCGAATGAAGCGCGAGATCGCTCAATTCGTGAATGAATGTGATGTCTGCAGAAGAGTGAAGGCAGAACACCAAAGGCCAGCTGGTCTCCTCCAACCTCTTGCCATTCCAGAATGGAAGTTTGACTACATTGAGATGGACTTCGTGACTGGGTTTCCAAAGTCCAAGTGTGGCAATGATGCTATATTCGTTGTCATCGACAAACTCACCAAAGTGGCTCACTTTCTGCCTATCAAAGAGTCGATCACTGCAGCTCAATTGGCGGAACTCTATACCTCTCGTATTGTCTCTCTGCACGATATTCCACAAGTGATCTCTTCAGACCGTGGCAGCATCTTTACCTCCAAGTTTTGGGATTCTTTTCAGAAGGCCATGGGTACCAACATCCGCTTCAGCACAGCTTTCCATCCTCAAACTAGCGGTCAAGTCGAGCGTGTCAACCAGATTCTTGAAGATATGCTCAGGGCTTGTGTGATCTCCTTCGGCATGAAGTGGGAGGATTGTCTTCCTTATGCTGAATTCTCCTACAACAACAGTTTTCAAGCAAGTTCAGGCAAGGCCCCATTTGAAATTTTGTATGGCAGGAAGTGCCATACCCCTCTCAACTGGTCTGAAACCAGTGAACGTCAGCTTTGGGGTAATGACTTAATCACAGAGGCAGAGGAAATGTGCAAAGTCATTCGTGATAACCTCAAAGCAGCCCAATCCCGTCAGAAGAGCTACTATGATAGTAAGCACCGCGTTTTGGCTTTCGAGATCGGAGATCATGTTTACCTCCGTGTCTCTCCTATGAAAGGTACTCGTCGCTTCGGTATCAAAGGGAAGCTTGCCCCTAGATACGTGGGACCTTTCAAGATTGTCAGCAAGAGAGGCGACCTCGCCTATCAACTCGAGCTTCCTTCAAACTTTGCAAATGTTCATGACATGTTCCATGTCTCTCAGCTTCGAAAGTGCTTCAAGACTCCTGACCGCACCGTCAACTTCGAGGACATTGAGCTTCAAGAAGATCTCTCTTATCGTGAGCACCCAGTTGTTATTCTTGAAGAGACTGAACGCAAGACTCGCAACAAGTCAATCAAATTTTTCAAAGACAAGTGGTCACACCATTTCGACCGTGAAGCTACCTGGGAACGCGAGGATCACCTCCGTTCTGAGTACCCGGCGTTCTTTCAGTCCTAGATCTCGGGACGAGATCCTTTCGTAGTGGTGGAGTGTTGTAACACCCCGGATGTAACTTTCCCAATTTGTACTCCAACTCTTGCCGTTTCCGGCGTTAAGTTAATTTATTATCTCGGGTTTGGGTTTTTTGTCTCCATGTGTTGTTGTCGTTGTCATGCATCTCATATCATGTCATCATGTGCATTGCATTTGCATACGTGTTCATCTCATGCATTCGAGCTTTTTCCCCGTTGTCCGTTTTGCATTCCGACGCTTCGTTCTCCTCCGGTGGTCAATTCTAGCTTTCTTTCGTGTGTGGGGATTAAACATTTCCGGATTGGACCGAGACTTTCCAAGCGGCCTTGGTTTACTACCGGTAGACCGCCTGTCAAGTTTCGTATCATTTGGACTTCGTTTGATACTCCAACGGTTAACCGAGGGACCGAAAAGGCCTCGTGTGTCTTGCAGCCCAACACCCCTCCAATTTGGCCCAAAACCCACCTAAGCCTGCTCCATCATCTAGAGCATTCGATCACGATCGCGTGGCCGCAAACCGCACCTCATTTGGACTCTCCTAGCTCCCTCTATGCCTATTTAAAGACCCCTTCCCCGAAATCCGGATCTCCCTCTTCGAAACCCTAAAAACTGCACCTCCCGCCGACGGACACGTCTGATTCGGGCCGGACGCGTCCGCCGCCGCGCCCCAACCAACCGCCGCCGCCCCATGTCCACCGCCGCCTCCCACCGCTCCGGCCCGGGGAGCCCGACCGCGGCCCGCCCGGCCCGCGTGCCGTCGCCGCCCGGCTCCCTCGCCCGCGCCTCGACCCCGCCGCCTTGCTCGCCGGCCGGAGCCGCCGCCACCTTGCTCGCTCGCGCGCCCCGCCACCGCACCGGGCCGCCACGGCCACCGCGCCCTCCGGCCGCTCCGCCGCCTCCCCGCCTCGCCTCCGGCCAGATCCGGCCGCAGGAGAGCCGGATCCGGCGCCCCCAACCCCGGCCGCCGCCGTCCTCGACTTCTCCGGCGAGCCGCGCCACCGCCTCAGCTTCCGTGTCCCGAGTTGACTTTTCTCGTGGGTTGATTTTTCCTCCAAGTCCCAGGAATTGCAGATCCATGTGCCCTTCTTCCTAGCCCGGTAACTTTGCATCTGTAGCTCCGATTCATGCATATAGCATATCAAAATGTTCATCTCAGAGAGTACATCATTTCGTTCCATTGCATCATTTTCATTTGAGCTCATCTTTATGCCCGAAATGCTGTTCGAAGAGGGCTACCTGGGATAATTGTCAGATCTACTACTCCATTTAGCCTTTTGTCATTTTTGCCATGATTAATGTGTGCATGATATGCCCTGACGCTCTACATATGTTTTGTTAAGGGTTTTGTCATCTTTCCAGTGGTGCAATCCATGTATTTTTGTGATGTGTGTGGTGACTAGTGCAAGCTTGCAAAGTGGTGCACTTGCTAATTCTGTTTTCAGGGACTTAGCAATTCCACTAAGTCCTTGATCTGTTTATCTCATGATGCCATATGTTCATGTTGTTTCCTAGTGATCCGTGCCTATTTTGAGGATGATCAGTAAGGATGTTTTGTTAATATTGTAGTGCTCTATCCATCCATGTCTGTGTTTGAAATTATGGAGCACCCTAGCTTGAGTCAATCGAGCTCTACTTTTGCTACTTTGTGAATCTGGGCAGATTGTCAACTTGTTTGCAATTTTGCCGGTGATGTTGTAGTTGATCCATGCATGCTATGCTATTGTTATTGCCATTTCTAGCTTGAATTTTGTGCCTTCTTGATGGATTTATGCTTGTATTGCAATGACTTTCTCTGTAGTGAGTGCATCGAGCTCGTAAACATGCCTACTTGAGTTATATTTCAGCATGTGTCAGTTTTCACTAAGTCTGAAAACTGATTATGTTTTTGCTATGTTCACATGCTTGCAATTGTATTTTCTGATCTCTTTTGGCTCAAGGTCACTAAGGGACTTTTGTTAAGCTCTTTGAGTAGCTCCAAGCCATGCTTTACTTTGCCATGTTCAGGTCATGTAGCATGTAGTTTTGTTGCTCCGAAGAGTGCTACCTGATCTAAAATTCCAGACAAGTGTTGATTTCACTAAGTCTGAGATCTGTTTGTCATATGCATTTTTGCCATGCTTGTTTGGACCTGTTAATGGATGATTTGGCCGCAGCTCAGTGCTAGACTTTTGTTAAGAATCTTGAATGCATCCCTGCCATGTATTTTGTTTTCATGTTCGGGTGCTCTAGCATGTTCATCTCATTGCATTTAGATGGCTACTTGCAGTAAATCGCAGACCGGTGTCATTTTTGAATCGCTTGCCATTTCCAAACCGTAACTCCGATTCCGGCGTTCTTTATATCGTTTTCAAGCGATTTCATCTCATCTTTCCGGTGGCACACTTGATTTTACAAGTTGAGTCCAAGTTCTTGCATTTCCTGTCATATCTTGCATTTGGCATCCCGCATAGCATACCATCTTTGCATTGTGTTGTTTGAGTTTGCACGTGGTTGATTGTGTCCTTGTTGCTTGTTTGTCTTGTTTGGGTAGAACTTCGAAAGCCGTGCCCGCGGTTATGGGCAGATGGGAATTTGTTAATGTCCGGTTGTAGATAACTTGAACCTTAATTAATTAAAATGAATCAACTGAGTGTGTTACCGTGATGGCCTCTTCTCGGCGGAGTCCGGGAAGTGGACACGGTGTTGGAGTAATGTTTGCGCAGGTTGCTCTCTAGTTTCTCGCTCGTGCTTTGCCTCCTCTTCTCGCTCTCTTTTGCGAATAAGCTAACCACCATACTTGCTAGTCGCTTGCTGCCGCTTCACTCATATTTTACCTTGCCTTACCTGTAAGCTTAAATAGTCTTGATCGCGAGGGTGCGAGATTGTTGAGTCCCTGTGGCTCACAGATTACTATTACACCAGATGCAGGGCCTGATAATTCCGCTCCAGGAGACGCGTTTGAGCTCAAGTGGGAGTTTGACGAAGACTCTCAACGTTACTATGTTTCCTTTCCCGATGATCAGTAGTGGTGCCTAGTTGGGGGTGATTGGGACCGTGTCGCATGTTGGTTTATCTTTTATTTTGGCGCCATAGTCGGGCCATGAGTGTTTGGATGATGTAATGTTATTTATGTACTTGATTAACGTGGCGAGTGTAAGCCAACTATGTTATCTCCCCTTTATTATTTATATTACATGGGATGTTGTGAAGATTGCCTAACTTGTGACATATGCCTTCAATGTGATTATGCCTCTAAGTTGTGCCTCGACACGTGGGAGATATAGTCACATCGAGGGTGTTACAATGGGGCAATTACTGCCATTATTAGATGGGCCGATGGTGTTATCTCGGTGGATGAGCCCCGGATGATATCGGTATTGTGTTCGAAATCTGGGGTGCGATCGGATCTGGACTGGTGTTGCTGTTCTCGTCCTGCCACCCCACAGATGGCTTGAAGAGCCTTTCTAGAAATATGTTAGGCGGGATGGGGTGACGCTTGTCGCCCATGTGAGCAAGGACATCCGCCGCTTGATTACTTTCTCGAGCCACATGATGAAACTCGAGTCCCTCGAACCGAGCTGATATTTTGAGTACGACATTATGATAGGCCTCCATCTTTGGGTCTTTGGTGTCGAAGTCTCCGTTTATTTGGGATATCGCGAGATTTGAATCCCCGCGCACCTCCAGGCGTTGTATGCCCATGGAGGCAGCCATCCGAAGACCGTGCAATAGGGCCTCGTATTCGGCTGCGTTGTTGGAGTCTGTGTATAATATCTGGAGTACATACTGGACTGTGTCTCTATTGGGGGACGTCAAGATGACGCCCACTCCTAAGCCAGCCAGCATTTTAGAGCCATCTAAGTGCATGACCCAGTTGGAATATGTACCATACTCTTTAGGGAGTTCAGCCTCTATCCATTCGGTGACTAAGTCAGCCAATACTTGGGACTTAATGGCTAGACGTGGTTTGTATGTTATGTCGAATGGTAGGAGCTTGATAGGCCACTTGGCAATCCGACCCGTAGCGTCATGGTTATTTATTATATTATTGAGTGGTACTTCGGGAGCCACCATGATCGAACACTCTTGGAAGTAGTGTCGTAGCTTCCGGGATGCCATGAAGACCGTGTACGCTATCTTTTGGTAATGCGGGTACCGGGATTTGCATGGTGTGAGGATGGTGGATACGTAGTATACCGGTTTCTGAAGTGGGAACTTGTGTCTGTCCTCCTTTCGCTCAACAACAAGCACTACGCTCACCACCTGGTGTGTTACAGAGATGTATAATAACATAGGTTCATAGATGTTTGGCGCGGCCAGGATTGGGTTGCATGCTAAAAGAGCCTTTATTTCCTCCAGTCTGGCCGTTGCTGCCTCCGTCCACTCGAAGTCGTCGGTACGTCAGAGAAGGCGATAAAGTGGCAATGCTTTTTCTCCTAGTCTGAAGATAAGCTGGCTTAAAGCTGCCGTGCATCCGGCCAGTTTGTGGACCTGTTTAAGGTCAGTTGGTGTAGCCAATTTTGACAAAGCTCGGAATTTGGCTAGATTTGCCTCAATTCCTCTATTGGAAAGGATGAAGCCCAACAGCTTTCCGGCGGGAACGCCGAAAACACACTTTTTCGGATTGAGCTTGATGTCATATGTCCGGAGGTTGTCGAATGTGAGACGCAGGTCGTCTATTAACGACTCAACGTGCTTAGTCTTGATGACGACGTCATCCGCATATGCTTCCACTGTCTTGTCGATTTGCTTCTCCAGGAATGTTTGAATCATGCGTTGGTTGGTGGCGCCGATGTTTTAAGCCCAAAGGGCATAGTGTTGAAGCAGAAAGGCCCGTATGGGGTGATGAATGTCGTTGCGGCTTGATCAGTCTCCTTCATTTTCATTTGATGGTATCCATAGTATGCGTCGAGGAAACACAGTGAGTCGTGTCCTGTAGTAGCATCAATAATCTGATCGATGCGGGGGAGGGGGAAGGGATCCTTAGGGCAAGCCTTATTGAGGTCTTTGAAATCGACGCACATGCGCCATGATTTGTCCTTCTTTGGCACCATCACCAGGTTTGCTAGCCAGTCCGGGTGTTTTATCTCTCTGATGAGTCCGGCCTCGATTAATTGGCTAGTTCCTCCCCCATGGCTTGTCGTTTAGGTCCGGAAAAACACCACAATGTTTGCTTGACCGGTTTATATCCCTTTAATATACTGGGGCTGTGAACGAACATGCGCGGTGCCCCCATGTTTGGTTTTGGTAATTGATGACAATCTCTATGGACTAATGGTTGCCTTGAGTTATATTTGAAGGTTTTGACCATAGGATTTTCTTGGAGTACATGTGTTGGTTTCAAGGAGAGTTGGTGTCAACCAAAGTGCTATTCAAGGAATTATCCAAAGATTGGTCATGTGAGTGTTGAGCTTATTGCAAGCATGTCTTGAAGAAGAAGATTGTGTGATCATTCATGTCTACCTTCAAGACATCATCCAAATGAAGAGAATTGGAAAGATTCAAGGTTGATCAAGATTAAGTCAAGAATGAATCAAGTTGATCAACACACAAAGCATACAAGATGTACTGAGGGATCAAGTGATCCCATGGTATGGTAAGCATTGTCAATTACGCTTTGTGTACTAACCCATGGTCTTCGTGAGAGTTCTGTGTGGGGTTAGGTTGCCGTGTGCAAGTTCAAGTGATGCATCACGAAGAGATCAAGTGCTTGAAGCTTGCCGTCCATTGTGGTGACAATGGACTTGTGACGATGTGCGGAAGAGTTGCTCACCCATAGTGGAGTATGGGGGAGAAATCTACTATTCTTCACCAAACCAACGCAATCAAGAAAGGTGGTCCAACTTGAGGAAGTCAAGATCATCATCATCTAGCTCAAGTGGACTATGTGCAAGACAAAGGTTTGCCCTTGATAGGTTTTCTATTTTACCGGTCTCATTGTGGTAGTTGGGAGACCGGGTTATAGGATCGATTGTCGTACTATCAAGGGGGGCTCTCGATGAGTAGCTTGATCGTATCGTTCATAGAGAGCTCAAACCATTGCATCCTTGCATCATCTTTCTTGGTTCTTGTTTGGTTCTCTTTATGAGTCTTAGAGCTTATGGTCATCTTGTTGACAAGCTCGGGTCCATCGAAAACGGAGTTCACATGCATCTTCTATGATGTTTTCGATGTTGGAGGTTTTGCCGGTTCTTCTCGGTTGGAGGTTTCACTCTATTTGTTAGGCATACCTCCCCTGCCTCCTCGATGCTACTCGTCGTCTTGTTTCCAGCAAGCTTGAGTTTGCTCAATTCGGAGCTCATATGCAGAAGTTATGGTAGTTCTGATTTTCCGTGCAGTTTACTTGCTTTCGTGGAAGTGGCATAAGGATGGCGCCAGCGGTAGTACCACTGCGCCGGAGCAGCAGTACCGCTTATCACCACAAACGGTAGTACCGCTATCCCACAGCGGTAGTAACTCCCATGGCCATAAGCGGTAGTACGGCTCCGATTCCGCGCTGGTACCGCCTCGACTCGAGACGTGGTTTTCTCGTATCGGGTTCAACGGCAGTAGGAGTGGCAATAGGATCTGTAGTACTGCTCATGTGTGGTAGTACCGCGACTACCACCGCCCCTAGTTCCGCTCAATGGCCCTCCTCCCTGTTCCTTCTCCCTGTGCTCGTGGTAGGCGTTGTGCGCGGTCCCAGCGGTAGTACCGCTGGGCCAAGAGGCAGTACCGTTGCGGCCAATGGTAGTACCGCTGGCTCCAGCGGTAGTGCCGCTCATACGGCTCTGCCTCGCACTCTGTTTCGCTCCGCTCTCCGTGTTCTTCTGCCCGGGTGGTAGTACCGCTCCCCTGAGCGGTAGTACCGCTCATGCGCGGACTGAGAACATAACAGTTGGATTCGGGAGCTCCTATAAAAGGGGGTCTTCTTCCCCATTCAACCTTATCCTTTGAGCTCGTGTTCTTCCCCCATTGTTGACCTTCTTCGAGCTTGCTAACTCTCAATCCCTCCATGGATTCTTGCTAGTTTTTGAGGGAAAAGAGAGAGGAGATCTAGATCCACATTTCCACCAATCACTTTCTCCTCTATGTGAGGGGAACCCTTTGGATCTAGATCTTGGAGTTCTTGGTGCTCTCCTTCTTGTTCTTCCTCTCATTTTCCTCCCTAGCATTATTTTCTTCGATGGGATTTGAGAGAGAAGGACTTGGGCACTCCGTGTGCCCATGCCATTGCATTTGGTGCATCGGTTTGAGTTCTCCATGGTGATACGTGGAAGTTACAAGTTGAGAAGCTTATTACTCTTGGGTGCTTGGTACCCTTGAGCTTGTTCCTCTTGGGTGCTTGGGCACCCTAGACGGTTGGTGGTGTTCGGAGCTCAATCATTGTGGTGTAAAGATCCGGGCAAGCGTCGGGGTCTCCAATTAGGTTGTGGAGATCGCCCCGAGCAATTTGAAGGGTACCGGTGACCGCCCCCAAGGGTTGCCAAAGTGTACGGGTTCGGTAACCGCCCCCAAGGGTTGCCATTTGTACGTGTTCGGTGACCGCCCTCAAGGTTCCCTTAGTGGAATCACGGCATCTTGCATTGTGCGAGCGCATGAGGAGATTACGGTGGCCCTAGTGGCTTCTTGGGGAGCATTGTGCCTCCACACCGCTCCAAACGGAGATTAGCATCCGCAAGGGTGTGAACTTCGGGATACATCGTCGTCTCCGTGTGCCTCGGTTATCTCTTACCCAAGCCCTTTACTTATGCACTTTACTCTGTGATAGCCATATTGTTTCTTGTCATATATCTTGCTATCTCTTAGTTGTTTATCTTGCTTAGCATAAGTTGTTGGTGCACATAGGTGAGCCTAGTTGTTGTAGGTTTTGTGCTTGTCAAATTAACCACTAGGTTTATTCCGCATTTGTTCAAGCCTAAACCGTAATTATTTTAAAGCGCCTATTCAGCCCCCCGCTATAGGTGACATCCACGATCTGTCAAGCTGTGTTCGGCCAGCTTGCATGGGATTCCTGGCATATTAGAAGGGTGCCAGGCAAATATGTCCCAGTTCTCGCCCAAGAGCATTCGTAGTGCGGCGTCAACCATTGGGTCCAGTTGTGCCCCGATGGAAGCCGTCTTCTTGGGGTCCGTCAGGTGGACTTGAAATTTGACTATTTCATCTGCTGGTTTAATGGAGGTGGATTTGGGATGCTTATCAAGGATTATGTCGTCCCTATCCACCGTAGAGCGTAGTGCGGTTAACTCTTCGTCCGCGAGGGCCTCAAACAGTGCCTCGAGGGCCAGGGATGCTGTTTTGTTTTCGGCGCGGAGGGCTATGTCTGGTTCACTAGCAAGAGTGATAATACCATTGGGCCCGGGCATCTTGAGCTTCATATACCCATAATGAGGTATAGCTTGAAAGCGTGTGAATGCATCTCGCCCCAACAAGGCGTGATATCCACTGTTGAAAGGGGCCACTTGGAAGGTTATCTCTTCGGACCGATAGTTCTCCGGCGTGCCGAATACCACGTCGAGTGTATTTTCTCCGCGCATCATGCCTCCCGCCTAGGAATGATCCCTCGAAAGGTCGTATTATTATGCTCGATGCGGCTCTGGTCTATTTCCATTTTATTCAGTGTGTCCTTGTATATGAGGTTTAGTCCATTGCCGCCGTCCATGAGCACTTCAGTGAGCCGAAAGCCATCCACAATTGGGTTGAGGACCAATGCGGCTGGTGCCCAGACTGACCAGATTCTTGGTTCGTCACTAGCGTTGAAAGTTATGGCTGTGTCGTTCCAGGGATTTATTGTTGCAACTTGGCAGACTTCGGCGAGGTCGCGGAGTGCCCTCTTGCGCCGATTGTTCGAAGCGAAAGTCTCGAAGACTGTCAATACTCTATGGTCGTCGTATTCTGGGGGGAGTTGCTCCACGGTGTTTTTGGTGAGGATATCCTCGCCGCTCTTGGCCACTTGCCGGAGTATCCAACATGCTCTAAGGCTGTGGGTTGATGCGGTATTCGGTGTCGTGTGTATTTTGCATGGCCTATCGAGCCATCCCTCCAGAACGGTTCCATTTCCCTTAATGGGTTTAGTTTTCTTTACTATGGGTTCGGCTGCCTCGCAAGGGTGCATCCGTTTTGCTCGCCCGAGGGGTTGGGTGGAGACCGGTGGCTCCCAGCGAGCTGTCTGAGTTTTCCAGGCGCTTTCCATTGTGCAGTACTTCTGTACTATAGTTCCCAAGTCCGCAAAGTGTGATACGCGACGGCGGTTGATGGATTTGAGTATTCCTTCGTCCATGCAATTATTGCAGAATACTGAAATCGCGTCCTCGTCGCGGCAATATTTAATCTTGTCTTTGACAAGGAGGAACCTGCCCCAAAAGTGATGGACTGTTTCCTGAGGCTGCTGTCGTATGCACGTGAGGTCGCATATATCCGGATGACCCGAATTTCTTGTTGAATATTGCATGTGGTGGGTGGGTGGCTTTAAATCCAAACCCTGACCCATTTTGGAGTCCGAAGTTTGAGAATCTTCCAAGCTTATTAGTTCGGGTTCCGGGATGTCCAATGATTTTCTGGGCCCCACGCTCGATTCCGGATTCGGAGGGCTTGGAGTGTTGTTCTGCTGACATGTATCCGTCTCTTCGAGCTCAGAAATCCGAACATAGTTCATCTTCGGCATAGGGGAAGAATTATTGTTTTGCTCTTGTACGACCGCTATCTGATGGGTGATCGGCGGAGATTTGATTTCTCTCTAGTCGGGTTTAAGCCCATTATGATCATAGTCAGTAGCGACCCCCATGGTGGCGACTCGGTCTAGGAGTTCGTTTAAAGGCGACCACTCCGCCGGATCCATCCGTCTAGAGTATTCAGAGTCAACACGGAGGCGATTTTGATGACCCGAGAAGTCATCATCGGCTTAAAGGCCGAACGGGCGGTCATGGTAAAGCCGCCCAGCTGGAGGGTTTGTCCTGAGGCCAGAGCTCCTCCGGAGGTGATATTGTCATTGATAACGAGGCGAGCCATCAACCCTAACTTCGAAGTCATAGTGGAACTCTCAATGAAAGCACCAATGTCGGTGTCAAAACCGGCGGATCTCGGGTAGGGGGTCCCGAACTGTGCGTCTAAGGTCGATGGTAACAGTAGGTAGGGGACACGAAGTTTTACCCAGGTTTGGTCGCTGAGGGAGTCCTAGATTAGGGGGTCTCCGGACAGCCGGACTATATCCTTTGGCCGGACTATTGGACTATGAAGATACAAGATTGAAGACTCCGTCCCATGTCCAGATGGGACTCTGCTTGGCGTGGAAGGCAAGCTTGGCAATACGGATATGTAGATCTCCTCCCTTGTAACCGACTCTGTGTAACCCTAGCCTCCTACGGTGTCTATATAAACCAGAGGGTTTAGTCCGTAGGACAACAACAATCATACCATAGGCTAGCTTCTAGGGTTTAGCCTCTACGATCTTGTGGTAGATCAACTCTTGTAATACTCATATCATCAAGATCAATCAAGCAGGACGTAGGGTATTACCTCCATCGAGAGGGCCCGAACCTGGGTAAGCATTGTGTCCCCCGCCTCCTGTTACCATCCGCCTTAGATGCACAGTTCGGGACCCCCTACCCGAGATCCGCCGGTTTTGACACCAACATTGGTGCTTTCATTGAGAGTTCCACTCTGTCGTCATCATAAGGAGGGATGGCTCGTCTCGTTGTCAAGAACAACATCACCTCTGGGGGAGCCCTGGCTGTAGGCCAAACTCTCCGACTAGGCGACTTCGTCATGACTGCCCGCTCGGCCGCGGCGCCGACGATGACTTCTCGGGTCATCGAAAATAGCCTCCACATCGGCTCAAAATTCACCGAGCAGATGGATCCAATGGAGCTATCCTCTTTGAACGAGCTCTTGGATCGCATCGCCGCTCTGGGAGTCGCTACGGACTAATACTGGATTGGGCTTAAACCCGACTAGAGGGAGATTAATTCTCCGCCGGTCACCCATCAGATAGCGGTGGTGGAGGAGCAATGCGGCGATTCTTCATCTATCCTGAGGATGAACTATGTCCGGATTTCTGAGCTCTCCGAGCCGGATACCCGTCCATGGGAGGACATCACCCTATCCCTGAACCTAGAATCAGGCAGCGTGCCGAACCTGCGAGGCAACATCCCAGAGCCCGAAATTCCAAGATCGGAAACTCCCCTGCCCCTGGGTCTCAGATTGGGTCAAGGTCTGGACTTAAATCCACCCACCCACCCAGATATAAACAATCTTTCCCACATTAGGCAAGAGCCCCAAGAGACAGTACATGACTATTGGGCCAGATTCCTCCTTGTAATGAACAAGGTCAAGGACTATCGTGAGGAAGACGCAATTTCGTTATTTTGCAACAATTGCACGGACAAGGGAATCCTCAATGTCATAAGTCGTCGTGACATAGCACACTTCGCTGACTTGGCGGCCACAGTACCGAAGTATTGTGCGATGGAAAGCACATGGAAAACCCAAACAAAATTTTGGGATAATCCGGCTCTGACAACCCCAGTCCAAACTAAAAGGGTGCACTCTCATAAGTCGCCCGACTCAATTACAAAGAAGCAAAATCCCACTACAGGGCATGGAACCATATTGGAGGGATGGCTTAACAGGCCCTGCAAAATTCATAGTACAGCGGATACCATACGAACACACAACCTTAGAGCATGTTGGGTGCTCCGGCAGGTGGCCAAGAGCGGTGAGGATCTCCTCATTCAAAACACCGCAGAGCACCATCCCATGGATAACAATACAGTATTGATAGTCTTCGAGACCTTCGCCTCAAATAATAGGCATAAGCGAGCACTCCGCAGCCTTGCCAGAGTCTGCCACGTGGCAGCAATAAATCCATGGAGCGACACGGCTATCACCTTCAATGCCAGTGACGAACCTAAATTCCGAACAGCCCGAGCACCAGCCGCCTTAGTCCTCAGTCCAATTGTGGACGGCTTTCGGCTTACTAAAGTGCTCATGGACGGCGGCAGCGAATTAAACCTCATTTATAAGGAGACTCTTCAAAACATGGAAATAGACAGAAACCATATTGAGCAAAGCAGCACGACCTTCCGAGGAATCATCCCTAGTCGGGAGGCACGTTGTGCTGGTAAAATCACACTAGATGTGGTATTCGGCACTCTGGAGAATTACAGGTCCGAAGAAATTACATTCCAAGTGGCCCCGTTCAGTAGCGGATACCACGCCCTTCTAGGGCAGGAGGCATTCACGATCTTCCAAGCCATACCCCATTACGGGTACATGAAGCTCAAAATGCCTGGGCCCAATGGAATCATCACTCTAGCTGGTGATCCGGACATAGCACTCCGCGCCGAAAACAAAATAGCCGCACTGGCCCTCGAGGCATTATCCGAAGCCCTTGCGGCGGAGGAATTAACTACGCTGCACTCCACAGTGGACAGGGACGACGTGATACTCGACAAAAGAGCCAAGTCCACCTCTTTTAAACCAACGAATGAAATACTCAAATTCCAAGTCCATCCAACGGACCCCACGAAAACAGCATCCATCGGGGCATAGTTAAACCCCGCTGTAGACGCCGCACTACGGGAGTTCCTGCGCGAGAATTGGGACATATTCGCCTGGCATCCTTCAAACATGCCAGGAATCCCACGCAGGTTGGCCGAGCATAGCCTTAACACTCTAAAAGGATTCAAGCCGGTCAAGCAACTCTTCGGCGTTTCTCTGAAGCTAAGCGACAAGCCATGGGAGAGGAGCTAGCCAAGTTACTGGAGGCCGGATTCATTAGAGAAATAAAACATCCGGACTGGCTAGCAAACCTGGTGATGGTACTAAAGAAGGGCAAATCCTGGCGCCTATGTGTCAACTTCAAGGACCTTAATAAAGCTTGCCCAAAGGATCCCTTCCCCCTCCCTCGCATCGATCAAATCATCGACGCTACCGCAGGACACGACTCATTGTGCTTCCTCGATGCATACTCCGGTTACCACCAGATTAAGATGGCGGAGTCTGATCAAGCCGCAACAACATTTATCACTCCATACGGCCCCTTCTGTTTTAACACAATGCCATTCCGGCTCAAAAACGCTGGCACAACGTATTACCGCATGATTCAGACATGTCTGGAAAAGCAGATCGGCAAAATAGTGGAGGCATACATGGACGATGTGGTCGTTAACCAGACACGTCGACTCCTTAATAGACGACTTGAGGCTCACGTTCGACAATCTCCGAACATATGACATTAAGCTCAATCCGGAAAAATGCGTTTTCGGTGTGCCCGCCAGAAAGCTCCTGGGCTTCATCGTCTCCAGTAGAGGAATTGAAGCAAATCCGGCTAAAATCTGAGCTCTGTCGCAGTTGGCTATCCCAACTGACCTCAAGCACATCCAGAAGTTAACTGGATGTGTGGTGGCCTTAAGCCGCTTTATCTCCCGATTAGGATAAAAGGCACTCCCCCTTTATTGCCTTCTTCGACGCACCGAACACTTCGAGTGGACGGACGCAGCCACGGTCGGATTGGAAGAAATAAAAGCCATCCTGGCCACTAACCCAATCTTGGCCGCGCCAAATATCAGCGAACCAATGCTGTTATATATAGCAGCAACTCACCAAGTTGTAAGCGCAATGCTCGTCGTCGAACGAGAGACTGACGGACATAAATTCCCACTTCAAAAGCTGGTATATTATACACTGTCCTCACTCCATGCAAATCACGGTACCCACATTGTCAAAAGATAGCATATGCGGTATTCATGGCATCCTGGAAATTACGACACTACTTTCAAGAGTGTTCAATTACGGTGGCCTCAGAAGTACCACTCAATGACATAATAAACAGCCGCGATGCCACGGGCCGGATTGCCAAATGGGCTATCGAGCTCCTCCCGTTCAACATAACATATAGACCACGGCTAGCCATTAAGTTGCAAGTACTAGTCGATTTCGTCGCCGAGTGGACAGAAGTCGAACTCCCTAAAGAGTACGGCGCGTACTCCAATTGGATCGTGCACTTTGATGACTCTAAAATGCTGGCTGGTCTAGGGGCTGGCGTCGTCCTGACATCCCCCACCGGAGATACGGTCCAATACGTACTCCAAATACTATACACAGACTCCAACAACGCAGCCGAATACGAGGCCCTATTACATGGTCTCCGGATGGCAGTTTCCATGGGCATTCAACGCCTGGAGGTGCATGGGGAATCGAACCTTGCAATATCTCAAATAAATGGAGACTTTGATTCCAAGGATCCGAAAATGGCGGCATATCGCAACGCCATCCTCAAAATGTCAGCTCAGTTCAAGGGGCTTGAATTCCAACATGTGGCTCGGGAAAACAATCAGGCGGTGGATATCCTCGCCCATATCGTCGCTAAGCGCGACCCTGTCCCACCTAACATCTTCTTGGAAAAGCTATTTAAGCCATCCGTGGTATGGGAAGGGGACACTGGTTACAATAGTCCGGACCCGGCCACAACACCAGATACCGAACACTATGATACAATCGGAGGCTCTGCCATCGAAATAACACCTTCAGCCCACGCGATAATGGCCGTCATCGCCCCGTGGACAGAACCATTCCTGGCCTACCTAACTAGGCAGGAACTACCCGAGGACCAAAATGAGGCACGCTGCATAGTGCGGCGATCTAAAGCCTACAAGGTCCATGAGGGAGAGCTTTATAAGAAAAGCACTACCGGAGTCCTTCAAAGGTGCATGTCCGAAGAGGAAGGACGGAAGCTTTTGGCAGAAATCCATGCTGGACTCGGCGGCCACCACGCCGCAGCCCGGGCCCTTGTAAGCAAGGCCTTCCGTATAGGTTTCTATTGGCCGACGGCCCGAGCAGATGCACAGGATCTGGTCCAACGTTGCATTGGTTGCCAGCTTTTTGCAAACCAAAGCCATATGCCGCCTACCGCTCTCCAAACAATCCCCATTACTTGGCCCTTTGCGGTCTGGGGGCTTGATATGGTCGGACCCCTTAAAGGGGGAAACCATAAGAAAAAATACTTACTGGTCATGGTGGATAAATTCACCAAATGGATAGAAGCCAAACTCGTTAAAACGGCTGAATCCGGACCGGTGATAGACTTCATATCTGGGGTTGTACACCGTTATGGCATCCCCCACAGCATCATCACTGACAACAGCACGAACATTACAGCCGACGGGGTAAAACTTTGGTGCAGCAACATGAGCATCAAGCTCGATTATGCTTATGTCTATCAGCCGCAAACTAACGGTCAAGTCGAGCGAGCAAATGGTCTTATCATGAGCGGCATCAAACCCAGATTAGTGCGGTCCTTATAGGAATCAAACACGCACTGGGTAGAGGAGCTCAACTCCGTACTATGGGGCTGCGGACCACGCCGAATCGCACTACCGGATACACACCTTTTTTATGGTGTACGTCGCAGAGGTGGTTCTGCCTTGCGACATAATTCATGACTCACCTCGAGTGCGCATGTACGAAGAAAAAGAGGCCGAGCTTGATCGGTAGGACAGTTTGGACGCCCTGGAGGAGGAGCGCGACGTGGCAAAAGTCTGTTCTGCATTCTATCAGCAACAGGCTCGAAGGTATCAAAGCAGAGAAGTACAGGCCAAAACCTATAACGTTGGCGAACTAGTTCTACGCCTGCCGGAGAAGAAAAAGAACAAGCTCAAGCCCAAATGGGAAGGTCCCTTCATTATTGACCAGGTTCTGACCGGTGGAGCGTACCGTCTGCGGGATGCATCGAACAATCGACTCGAGCCAAACCCATGGAACGCAGCCAGACTCCGAAGATTCTACGCCTAGTGTCGGACTCTATGTTCGTCTCCTTACCCCCGTCAATTTTTTTGCATATCCGTTATCTGTCTTTTCTCTCTTTCTCTCTTCTTTTTTCAGTTCCTCAAGGCCCTAAAAGGCTAACTTGTGTCTTGACTACACAATCTTGACGCGCTAACCGCGCTCATTATACCTGGGGGCTTCTTATACATAAGCTTAATATAACCATTTTTCTGGGCTTTATGTCCCGCACATGTGTTATTCTTCCGCATGTACCTTTTTCGCCATTATATGCATCGATATGACTTAAGTTTTAGCCAAGCTGGGTTGCCTAGCTCTTGTATTTATGCCCTACGTTCCCATTAATTCGGCTAGGGCATAAGGGGAGCACCTCTGCGATTGTTACTGCCGGGTCAGCCGAATGTGTACCTCGGACTGGGTGAAGCCGAAAGCTAGCGTTCTTAAGGGAATATTCGGTCGGCGAACAAAAGAAGACTTTTATTTATTTTGATACATGCCCCCAGATGTTTATAGCCTGCGTCTCTTTTTGCAGTTCAGACATGCACATTAGGGCATGCGTACCCAGGGAAAGGAACCCATAACAGAACTATTCTCCCTGGAAGATGTTTCTTACTATCCATGTAATATAACATAGCTAGTTGCGTACTTGTCTGTTCAAGCACTTATGACCCCTACGCCTGGTTTCCATGCATACCCTGGTTTTTACATAACCGAGCGGGTATTCGGATACACTCCAGACTATCGGGTCCAGAGGTCGAAGCGAAAAGGTCCGCCATGACAAATAATTTACAATCCGGCTAGGGACATTATATATGTCACTTAAAGTACACAGTCACTAAGACTGACTAAATTCTTGTTCTATAACATCCAACAGGCTGTCTAGCCTACAATCCTATTGGGAATACTTTGCGGCTAATTCTACTTGATCATACACCAAACTGACGGGGATCTCTTTCCCATCGGGCCCCACAGGTCCGACCTCAGCCATGTGGTTTGGGTCAGATTTGGTATATCGCGTCTTCACCATGGCCCAGGCTTCCCTTGCACCTTGTCGGCAGGCTGATATCTTCCATAATCGGAAGCGCCGCCGCGCTCCCTTGAGCTTCTCTATAAGCTCACCCATGCCTCCTAGCGGGGAGGCGGATGGCCACAAGGCTTGGGCAATACCCTGCGTCCCCTGCCGAACTTGTTCGTGCAGTTTTGAGAGCTCCGGTAGAAGATCACCCGCAGACCCAGGCATCTCCTCCGCGAGACGACCCGTCAGCATACCTGCAGACATAACTCTGTTAGCCGGCTTCCTCGCCGAACTCTTTCAAAAGTTCGTTCAAGCACTTATTGAAAATTCCGCGTTGAAGCCGCTTATTCTCCTTCATGGAGTCTGCAAGCTGGCTTCGGACATCTTTCATTTCCATGCCCAGCTGGATATTGGCGTCCCGGAGATCATTTCTCTCCTGCCTGACCCGCGTAAGCACACGCTCGCCAGCATTTACCTGTCGATTAGCACGTTGCGCATTACCCGGCACGTCCTCCGGATTCACTCCGGAGTCATCTGCAACATCTATTGTTAGATTTGCATGCATGCCGCATACTATCTAGTACCTGTCATTCTTTGCAATGGAAACAAGTGTTACCAAAGGGGTCCTTCTCGGACTCCTTCAACGCGGCAACCGCGGCCCGTAGCTGGGCTTTGCACTCTTCCAGCTCTTAAGACAATTGGGTATTCTTCTCTGTAAGAACTTGCACAAGTAATGATCCTTAAATCAGTTGTGTCAACTATTTCAAGTCTCGGGGGCTACTGATATATATATAATCATCAGATTTTCTTACCCGTATATCCTTTACATACTGGTCCGTGGCTCTGGCAAGACCGTTTTGAGCAGCACGGATGTACGCGTCTCCTGAGTTGAAGGCATCGAACGCCTCTTGGGAGAAACAAGCGTCACGGAGTATGGCCCGGCGACGCCTATGATTCATGGCGCTTTCCACTTCGGAATTTGTAGCGGATAGTCTATCCGCATCCTCTGTAGGACGAGCATCCGGCGTTCACCCCATGTTAGCCTCCGCCTCTGTGTCCGGCCTTGGAGCCCGACTGGTGGAGGTGTGATCGGCAACCTCCCCGGATGTAGTCCGGCGAGCGTTTTTCCTACTGGGAAACATGGACGTTATTATATTTTAAAAGACGACAACCACGGAACGAGGTTCTGTATCATACCTCTGCATCGGCGTCTCAGTCCTAACCGCCTTCCTTTTTAGCCTACCCAGCTTCGGTGCCCCTTGTTGGCGAGTCACTGCGGGTTCGGCGTGGCATCCCGACGACCTTCCCTGTAAGACACCATATGTGTACGGTAGGTGAAGTGCATAAAAGGGGATCCTTTTCGGAAGTTGGGACTCCGGTTTTTCTTACATGCGATGCAGGGAGTAGCCTAGGATAGTCGGCTATGATGGCCACCATGGCATCATCGCAGCTCAATTGATAGAATGTCCTGTCGATCAGCTCCACCAATATGTCCAGATCCTCTTTGAGTCTGGGATCGAGGGCCCGGTCAGGGTCCTCCGGTTGCGGAGGTGGGCTATTGACCTCCCTTACAGCTTTTCGCAGTTCCTGCCATGAAACGGCAAGGTGAGTATTTATGACAAAGAATGCGGGAATGTTGGGAGTAAAAAGTGACAGCTCACCCAGCTTGGAGGGTTGTACATGGAGAATCCATCCCGTGGTCTAATACGGATAAACTCCTCTTCCTCTCCCTTGTACAAATCGGACAGAATTTTTGCTAGAGCAGCAACTGATTCCGGTCCCTTACGCCCACAGCGTGTGGCATCATCTTCCCCGTTAAAATGCCACATGGGGTGCCCTTGATATTGAAGTGGCTGCACCCCCCGCATTATACATACTAACATAACATCGATTATTGTCAGTCCTAATTGAGCCAACGCTTTTATCCGGCCCATCAGGTAAAGGACTTCTCCGTTATCTTCCTCCTGAGGGCTCCGTGGGCGCCAGCTTCAGCGTTTCTTCAAAGGGACATTGTCGAACTCGGGAAGACCCATCCGAATAGATCTGGAAGGGGGACGTCCTCCATGTGAAACCACTCCGAAGGCCAGTCTTCAGACATCTTCTTCGGGGTACCGGACAGGTAACCGGTCTCGGCGATGCGCCATATTTCGGCTCCGCCCACTCGATATATTGACCCCTTATGTGTACGGGGCACAAGGCAGAATAGCCTCTTCCACAGCTCGAAATGAGCTTCGCAGCCCAGAAGTAGCTCACAAAGGGCAACATAACCAGCGATGTGTAATATGGAAGCGGGGGTGAAATTATGCAACTGGAGGCCATAAAACTCCAGGAGCCCGCGGAGGAATGGATGGATTGGAAATCCAAGTCCCCTTAGTAAATAAGGGACAAGGCATACCCGCTCCCCCTTGGAGGGATTGGGGAAGCTCTCCGCTTGCTCCCTGCCATTATAAGTGGCGAGCCCGGCTCGAACGGGGACCATATACGCTGGAGGGAGAAATCCCTAGGTCTATAACCCTACTAATTGGCTATGCGGGACAGAACACCTCTCCCAATCACCTGGCTTAGGGCTATGAGAGCGAGAGGAGGAGCTGCGATGGCCGACCATGCTGGAATGGATTTTTCCGAGCGCGCTCCGATGGATACTCGCCATGGGAGGATGGTGTGGTCTGGATCTAAGAATACCCGTCTCTTTAAATAGACAGTTTACTTACATAGCTAGGGTGGCAAATGTAAAAATGCCCTGGCTCCTCGCATTCGCTCGACACATGGAAGATAGCCCTTATTGGGCGCGGAAGCCAAGAAGCGCAACATTTATGGGGAGCCGGACTACTCAACAGATATTCAGAATTTGGAGAGGAACCCGCCTTGCAATGCCGAAGACAATCTGCGCGCCGGACTCATCGTCATTGAAGCCCGGTTTGGGGGCTACTGAGGGAGTCCTGGATTAGGGGGTCTCCAGACAGCCGGACTATATCCTTTGGCCGGACTGTTGGACTATGAAGATACAAGATTGAAGACTTCGTCCCGTGTCCGGATGGGACTCTCCTTGGCGTGGAAGGCAACCTTGGCGATACGGATATGTAGATCTCCTCCCTTGTAACTGACTCTGTGTAACCCTAGCCCCTCCGGTGTCTATATAAACTGGAGGGTTTAGTCTGTAGGACAACAACAATCATACCATAGGCTAGCTTCTAGGGTTTAGCCTCTACGATCTCATGGTAGATCAACTCTTGTAATACTCATATCATCAAGATCAATCAAGCAGGATGTAGGGTATTACCTCCATCGAGAGGGCCCGAACCTGGGTAAACATCGTGTCCCCCGCCTCCTGTTACCTTCCGCCTTAGACGCACAGTTCGGGACCCCCTACCCGAGATCCGCCGGTTTTGACACCGACAGTCCCTCTTGATGGAGGTAATACCCTACGTCCTGCTTGATTGATATTGATGAGTATGAGGATTACAAGAGTTGATCTACCATGAAATCGTTGTGACTAAACCCTAGAAGTCTAGCCTGTATGATTGTGATTGTCCCTACTGACTACAACCCTCCGATTTATACAGACACCAAAGGGGCCTAGGGTTATACAAAGTCGGTTACAGAGAAAGGAAATAATACATCTGGTTGCCTAGATTGCCTCCCACGCAAAGGAGAGTCCCAACCGGACACGGGATGAAGTCTTCTATCTTGTATCTTCATGGCCCAATAGTCTGGCCCACGTCACACAGGCCGGACGCCCGAGGACCCCTTAATCTAGGACTCCCTCAATGGGGTCCCCTTAATAAAAGTTGTTCAGGTGGACGAGCTGCCTTGATTTCCACGCCAAACAAATACTCATGTGAGACCTCGCAGTTGCATGGAACACCATCTTTTGCTCTCGAGTCCTTTTGAATCCTCCTGATGATTTCTTTCTTCTCCATTTTCCTTCCTTTCCTTTGTCCCACATGATATCTTCCCTTTTTATCCCATTTCCTGTAGAAAAGATATAAATAGAGGATTTGTGGAACCCTTTGCATTCATTAGTTATTAGTGGCAATATCAGAGCGGATAACTCTCTTTTAGTGAGATATCTCGGTTTAAACAAGGTTGAAATGAGTGTAAAAATATCACTCATTAACCATCACCGACGGTCAAAATATCCATGAGGGAGTGCCCACCATATACACCACCACTTCAGAGATGAGAGTTGTTCAAGGGAGACTCGGTTGACCGAAAGTCAACCCATGTGGAATAGTGATCTGTGTGTTGACTTCCTAGAATTTGCTATCGATTTTTAATCTTTCAATTATGGACACAACAAATGGATGATGATGATAGGATCCCCGAGTGCGATGCTACTGAGAAGGGGGGGTATGTGCGAAAATACTCAATTGGAAAACTATAGGTGCTTCTCCCTCACGCTTAAAGATGCCTTCAAATATTATATGGTATATAACTTCAGCGAGACGTATTTCTTATTAATTAAGCATGGCCTAAGATTTTTGCTTCAACGTGTAGTTTTGTCTACTGGTGCATCCCCTGCTATGCAAGACATTATATCCTATAGAAGCTCTATTTCAATGACATGGATAAGCTGGATGAGAGGACAACTTACCATAAGACGAAACAAGGTTTCATTTTTGAGGCTACGATCTACAATGAAATAGATAAAACATATTTTGCTTGTGCAAATTGGAGAGGATTATGCAAGGCTTGCGGATTTGAGAAGGTGAGCATAATCTTTGATATTGGCATCGTTCCTCATTGTGATCCAGTCACCTTTCCTTAATATGATAAAGACATTTGGGTGGACCTGGACATGATTCCAATTCTACCTCCGTGTGAGTTTGTTGAATTTTTTGTTAAATAATCTATATTTCTTATTTAAAAATAGTTGTTATTCACCCCAAACTTAACTTGTTCATTTATAGTTGACAACTTATTTTCTATCTTCAAGTAATACACGAAATATAGTAGATGAGACCTATTGCACCGCTGGCTCGGAGCTTACCTCTGAGCAGAAGGATTCTCTTCTCTCCTTAATGATGTTCTATCATTTGAAGGGCACTTATGGAGGTGGCTGTACTACATGTTACATGCCACTAGCCCACAAGTTGAGCGATACTGACATTCATAGAAAATTCATGGTAAGATTTTTTACTATTGTGTCGCTAGTCCATCTTTTTCATACAATATTATTAAGTAAACTACATTGCTTACTATTTTACTATTATGTTCTTCAACAAAAGCTCCCCAATGTTGTTGTGCGTGCGCTGATGGGCGTGGAAGGTGAAATGACAATTGGTTGCCATGAGAAGACCAATTTCAAATATAGATACTCCACTCAATGCCAACCAGATGGATGCCTCAACATTGAAGGATGGGGACAAATAGTGAGTGAGCGTAGACCCATATTGGAGATGGAGGTTTTTTTCCTATTCTTTTATATTTTTCCTAAAAGAGAGGAGTAGGTCCTACTATTATGTGTTGGGAAGCTATCTACTTAGGATGATAACAATATGTTGGTATTGTTGATCATGTTGTGACTACTATCTGCTGAGAAGCTATCTACCAAGGATGATAACAATTAGTTAGTACCGTCGATCGTATTATGACTACCATGTGCTAGTGGTTAATTAATGTATGTGATGATGAGACATTGTTATATCACTATGATGATGATGATGATGATGATGATGATGATGATGATGATGATGATGATGATGATGGTAATGATGAGGATGACACACCGTTGTATCATACACTTTTAATGTTGTATGTATATGTTGGACCGTGCAAAAACCTATATAACTGCTATATAAATACAACATAAATATGCTGAAAAATACGCATAGGTAGTAGTAGCGCAGGGTTCAAACCCGATCTACAGCTAAGTAGACCCACACTACTATTAACAGAGTAGTAGTAGTGCGGGCTTATACCTCACGCTACTAATAACCAGTTAGTTGTATCGCGCAAGTAGTAGCATCGCAACTTGCGCTACTACTAGCCTTATACCCCGCGCCACTACTAGGCTTATCCCTAGTAGTGAACATTGCTGAGGCAACATTTCTTTCATATACCTAGATTACTACCAGTTGCAGACTGCCACACACTGTTGTGGCGGGCATAGACAATTGCACGCAATTGCTACTTTGAGGTGCCGTGGCGGGCAGTAAACATGGCCCACCACTGGCGGGAGATCAGTGGCCCCCTGAGAGCATCATCCATCACTGATGGGCTTTTACCATCACTTCTGGGCTTTTAGCGCCCGCCACTGCAGGGCATTCCTACAGTAATGTTCATGAAGGACGAGCCATCGTTGCCACCACATGATCGGTACGACCGCATCGACGAGTCGACGTCACCGTCGTGCCATGTCTGGCGTGGCAAGACCATGCAGGACGTGGTGCCCCCGGTGATTGCGAAGGCACACGAGCGCCTCCTCCATAACCTCGATTGCCGCAACTCCTTGTTATGGAGTATCGTGTTGACAGAGGAGCGATCAGGGAGGCGGAGCAATGTTGCGTGTCGGGTGACGTTCATGAAGTCTGACGCCGCGCCGACATGGATTGTCGCGGACCCCGACCTCGGGGAGGTCGGGGCCAGCGCCAATCGATGACTACTGCGGAGACGTCTATGATATTCATTTTTAGGGGGGGGGCAGCATGTGCTTACAAACTACGAAGTAGATGCTTGGCATGATAGACAAAAATGTGAAACTTGACAAATCTGGCCCTTTTATGAAACTTTAGCACAAAATGAACCTCATATTTGTTTTCACAAAATGGACCATTTGTATGACGCTTGGGCTTGGTGCACCATGTTAGATAGCATTGACACCTTAGCTGGGGCGCCATGCTATAGAACACGACGCCCTGACCCATGGCACCATGCTAGGAGACACTAGTATGATGCCCCAGCTACCCTGCCTCGGGCGTCGTGGAAAAACAGGCCAGTTTGTGAATTTTTTGATCGGGTTTATTTTTTGTCAAAGTTAGGAAAGGATCTGATTTATCTTTTTCATGACAAAAACGTCCCATGTTTTCCTTTTTTTTGATTTTTTGATTGAGGAACTTACGGGCAAAAGGGTTTAGCCGTTCATCTGTCTCCTGTGGGAAAAAAAACCTGAGACCCATTTCGATGGATGCCATGTGGCACTTACGATCTCAAAGCACCTAATCCCACTTTGCCTATCATTTTTTTAGAGAAAACGCCATAACCCGACTTTATAGATAAAGCCACCAGGCAGAGTTAACATAGACCCAAACAACCAGCACACGATCACATAAGTATCAAGCTAGAACACGAAGAAGGAAGTCTAAGTACATGGCTCCCAGGCCAGTACATGGCACGCAGGCCGGAAGAAGATAAGATAACGTAGCAACGCAACAACGTCTACGGGCCCGCTTGGACTGGAAGGATGGAGATAGCAGAATTTCGGATCTTGGCCAACATGGCATCAAATGCATCCCTGTCCTCCTCCTTAGTCAATAATCTCCACTGCTGCAGAAATATACAAGTCTTAAATAAGCAATCAGCAGGCTTAGCAGGAAAAACATGTTCGATAGTAAATTTATTCCTTGTCGTCCACAAGGACCAGCACATGGCAGCAAAGCCGACCCAAAACAATCTCCTCTGGGCCCCAACCAAAGAGTTAGCCAAGGCACGCAAGTCCGCGAAGGAGGTCGGAGCCCAGGAGACATGCAACCAGGATCTGATGCAACACCAAAACACTTTAGCTAGGACACAGTTAAAGAAAATATGAGGTGTATCTTCTCTCGTCCCACATAGAACACAGCAGTCAGAACCCGGACCATTATGTTTACGAATTTTGTCACCCGTAGGTAGACGCCCATGAGAGGCTTGCCAGAGAAACACTTTAATCTTAGGGGGGTGTGAACTTTCCAAATCCACTTAAATTTGGAGGTGGTGGATCCCTCAATGAGTCTGCTATAAAGAGATTTAACCGAGAAGCAGCCAGAGGGAGAATGGGGCCACACAACTGTGTCTTCCTCCTCCGAGAGCGAAGGGAAGAGGACCCCTCAATGAGTCTGCCTATCATTTTTCAATCCCAATGGCTAATCCCGATTCCAATCCTACGTGCGCTGCGCTACGCTCCAACATGTACGTAACACAAGTACACATCGAGTTGGGATTTCCTTGCTCTCGGTCTCTGTTCATGGTCGCCACGCCGAATGACACCGTCGTCAGCGGCCACGTGGAACGATGCAGCGGCAACTTCTCGTCTACGGCCGCGCCGAACGATCTCGTTGCCACATGCCAGTCCGACCGCTCATCCGGGGTGGCCGCAGGCCACGTTGCCGGAGTGTGGACTCCATGTTCATAGCGGCATCGCGCAAGCATGTCGTTGCAGGCGGCCGGCGGCTATGCGTGAAGATGATGCATTGAACTGCTCCTTGCAACTGCACTCGCTCATGTCTGCGCCAGCGAACTCCATGACACCCGACGGGTATGTCCGTGAGTCTGTTTAGACTCATTCGATTAGGGTAAGTGTGATATGCATGTATACATAATTATCAGAGTATACATGTGCATAGTCGCGCTGAAGAGGAGAGCAAGCAAATGTACGTGGAGCAGTATTTTTAAAGCCTAAACCTTTGTAGTGGGTTTCTTTCACAAAATAATTGAAGTGAGGGCTTGTTGCACTAAGCACAGAACAGTGAACACAATAATTTCATACACAAGAGAAGCAGTAAATGAAAATATTCGTAGTAGTTCAGCATACAAGCTGTAACGCAACAATACACTTTGCATATGTTTAAAGGCTGGTACACAAGGTAGTGGTGTCATATTTTCACTCTGCTTAACTTGCTGATGAGATGTTGATCTAAACATCCCTCTCTCCTCTCTGGTTTGATTTAAGAGAAATGACTACACCAATCTTTCCAGCTAGTTAGATGAAGCCATGGCAGTTTACAATGAATTTGTTTTGCCAATTAAGCAATCAGCTACCCGGCACACTTGCAGTAGGAAAGGATCATGTTGATGACGAGCAGCTGCTTGGGTCACATACAAGAAGTCATGTACCGTCTTCCATCGGCGACGAGGCCTTTTGACGTGGCCGTAATGTACTGAGAGCGAGAACAAGAGCAAACCATACAAAGGAGTTGGTCTGGCCGCCTGTGATGACATCTTGGCGCGGCTGCTATGAACGTGGAGTCCACTCTGCCAGCACCGTGGCCTGTGGCAGCCATCAGCAGTCGGACCGGCTGGTGGCGACAAGATCCTTCGGCGTGGCCATGGACGAAAAGTTGCACCTGCTTCGTCCCGCATGGCCGCCTCGCCAGTGGCGACGGTGTCATTTGGCATGGTCGCCAGGAACGAGACCGAGAGGACGGAAACCCTAAGTCGATGTGTACTTGTGTTACTTACGTGTTCGAGGGTAGCGCAGCATATGCACGATTGGAATCAGTATTAGCGGCTGGGATTGACAAATGACAGGCAAAGCGGGATGAGGTGCTTTGAGATCGTAAGTGACACATGTTGTCCATCGGAATGGGTCTCACCTGATAGCATATGAGACCCGGTTTCGTTGGATTTTTTCTGTCTCCTGTATTAGTCGTCCCGTATTCTTAGATGCAACGAGCCCATGAATCACAAGCTTTATGCTATATAACACGCCAGGAGGAGATAAGCTCGGTCTGACATTGCCATGTTTTCAGCTTAGCTTGTTATTGAAATTATCTGGAGCCACGTTGAGGCATTTGCATCAGGTGGATCCTTTAGAAATGCAGCGGATTTCTATCGTAGTTCCGTACTCTGTCGTTCTGTTTGCGTCTTAGGCCAACTTTAAAGTACGACCCCGTCTTGTTTGCGTCTGTCTGGTTGAGCTAAAACGAATGGACCGCACAGCCCAATGCGTGACCGCATCTTATTTCTGGCTCAAACTTTCATCAGGTTTGCATCCACACGAATGACGAACAGACGCCCACGCGCTCGCTCCGCGTCCGCCTCGGGGCCGTGTAGCAGCCATCCACCTACCATCCATCGTCCACATTTATGGTGCACGTGCGGGCGGCCCCACTTGGTAGCCACCCCTAGCCCACTGGTCCTCCCCCTTCCCGTTGGTGACAATGGTGGGCCGTTGTTCCCCAGCCGCAAGACGAGGCACGACCACGAGGCCGGGTCGTCATCCAGCTGTCGTCGCTGCTCCCCCACTTCATCTCCACTGCCCACATTCCATATCTCGTCGGACGACGCCGCACCTCGCCAATGGTCATATGTGAAGGCGGAGGTGTGGAAGAGGTACTGGGAGACGCGCACGCCATTGCAGTGGGGCGACGTGCACCTCCCTAACAACTGGCACCTCTCCGCAGATCAGATGCCTATCCCTCTGGTCCCAGTGAGCGGTCGCGCCCGCCGGGAGGAGATCAACCGTTGTTGTGCCCACCTGCCCCCGGACCTCATCGATGACTGGAGGTATGCCGTCGACTCGTGGCGTGGGATACGTGGCTCCACAATGAGCATGACATCCGGTGGCAGTCATTCTTTGCAGGCCGTCCATAAAGCCCGCGGCGGGCGCGCTCTACCCGCCTCGCGCGCTCCCAGCCCGCCCCAACCGCTCTGGCACATGCTAGTTCACGGCCTCATCCCCATGTCGTCGCTGTCTCCGTCCTTGCCACCACCCGAGCCAATGACGGCCGCCGAGGGGGAAGACCTCATGACGCAGGTGATGGAAGCCTCCCTCCACACCCACGACGAGCGCTAATGGCAGGGCCACAAGGAGATGATGGACCTGTCAGCGGTTGGCGACCTCGCCCTCCCCCAGCTCGATGCCTACGTCAAGGAGGAGGCTATGGAGGCACGCCAGAGGCGGCGAAGGAGCCGGCGGGATGGAACCCGACATTGGTCAGGCAGTCCTAGACGTGGACGGAGATGTCTTGTGCACGCCAAGGTGGACACCGTCCATTGGTGATCATCCCCACCGCACGAAGAGGTCGTGCAGGCGCCACCGCAGCCTGCACAGCAGGCGCCTCTGGCATGGCAGGGGCTGCTATCCCACCTTTGGCAGCCATCTCCATACGTCGATCTCCAGCGGCCAAGACGACGAGTAGACGGCGGCTACGGAAGGCGATGGTGGCCACGGCGGTGACGACGGCCCTTATCTAGTTTTTATAAATGTTATAAATGTTTTTCTTTATATCAATGAGATGAACTTGGGTAATGTTGACGTTTTAATGTTTACTAGGAAACATGCCCGTGCGTTGCAACGGGAAAAAAATTAACATGCACATCTATCTAGGTACGTATAAAGCATGGTGTCTTATTCCTGGTCTAGAACAACAACTTCATTGATTTCCAACTCTATGACCATGACTTCTAAATGTATGTGGTTTGATGCTTGTGGTCTATTATGTAATGCATATTATGTCTAGGATATGTTCTTGCCGTGCGTGCTAACCTGTGTATATGGTATGTCAATTCTGTCTAATCCTAATTGAGCTATGAAATGTTTTGGTACTATGATAGTCTGAACCAGCCCATCAAAGACACAAGTACTGAATCCAACTTCGATTCGATTAAAAACGTCCAACACCAAAAAAAAAGCTGACACATATTTTCTTTAAATGCATGCATGGATTTCTTAATTGTGTGTGGTTGGGAGGAAGAAGCGTTAGTCCTTTTATTAGTAGGTATAGATATTAATGCTTTTCAGTTATTTTCAATTCTTATTTGGGCTTTTTGAGGGTTTAAATTCACATTAAAAAAATGGATAGTTTGGGGTGTGGTCGGCTCGTTAGGCGCACCAATGTCTGCACGACCGCAAACGAACAACCGTGTCCATTTTCCTATCCCAAACGGATAAAATCCAGACAAAATGGACGTCCATTTAAGATCGTGTCGTTGGAGTTGGCCTTACAGCAGTATACCAATCATTTGTAAACCAGATATTGATACGCAGTGCTCCAGTCTACGGAGTACTATATATTTAACGGGAATCAGGCAAGATTCATAGGTCAGTCGGTGATATCACAATTTCAGAGCGGTTCTACGGTAAGTAGCAATTATATCACAAGTTAAAACTAGTGGGGGGACATTGCACAACGGAAAGAGGTATGAGTTAGTAAAGTGTTGGATTTTGTTAGAGCATCTTCGGACTTGGTAAATCCGTCTCTATATGCCTACGGGCTCGTCAGCAGACAGCGCCCGACGGCCCCTCATATCTTGTGCCTCATATCCACGTAACTCAAATGTAGATCCTTAAATCCATGCTATCCATTCACGTCGATCATATAATACAAATTGTCCAAATTCAAAGTTCAAAACAAAGCAAAGGAAATCACAGTTCAACAAACCGGACATGCTGCAAAATGAAATCCATGTTTGAGTGTGACGGATGCCTCGCTTGCTTGCCGGATAACTAGCCTGATGCCATCTATGCCGCCTGCTCCGAGGCCATACTTGCGTCCTAGTCCACCCGCATCTAGGCGGCCTGCTCCGCCTTCATCCGGTTGTGTTGTTTCATCGAATAGGTCGTGGGCATCCCGACGCCACCGATGCTGTGCTCATCCGTGTCCGAACGACCTGCGGCGAGTGACATACGTCCACCGCCGGCATCTGCATGGGCGGAAAGCTCTCCGTAATGGCCCAACCAGCCGTCGGATCCTCCTATGTCCCAAAGTGGTCCGACAACGCAATCCGCGTTGGCGGACGGATGGTTAGGGTGCGGGGTTCTGGGAGCAGCGGGGAGAGCGGAGGGGAGGGGGAGGGTGTGGCATCCACTCGTAATTGTCTGCACCTCCCGGCGATGTTGCCGCCGCTTCCCTCTCTCGTTGTCGACGTCGTCGCATCTTCTGAGCGACTTCGCCTTGCACAACGCAGCAGAGGAAGGGAAACTGACGGACGAGGTAGATGCGGTCTCCGTCGCGGCTGTTGGGGACGGTCTGGAAGAAATCTTGAGCGGTGGATCGAAAATGGTGGTGAGGATGGAGAGCAAGGATGGCGGGCGGCGAGGCCTTGGGCACGGGAAAGGTAGGAGGATGGTGGGAGAAGGAGGAAGGATTTGATGCAAATTGTGGTGGGATAGGACTGTTGGATCCGACGTGACGGACGCACCCAAGGCCTCCATTACAAGAAAAAGCCGCATCACAATTCACCTTAACAAATCCTGCCTGAGGCGCCAGCCATCCATCTTCGCCTTCAAGGCAACTACTTTATTGAAGAAATTAAAATCAGTGAGAAGAACCGGTTGAATTCAGAAAGGGAGATGAGAGGGATCCTGAGCTCTTGTCAGCTGTGGTTGCGCTTCGCGTTGGCCCAGTCAGTAAATGCCGTCAAGCTACCGATTTTCTATTTAGAGCTTATAGCGCCATTTGTTACTATTCATGCAACTTGGCACGCCCCCTTTAGACTGAGCTTGGCTCATTTATCTATTTCTCTTCTTCGTTTATTTCCATGTGACCTTACACATGCAACATGTGGACGCGGCTCCCATGATGTGTCGTTGGCACACTGACAGGTGGAGCCAGGCCCACATGTCAGTGGCCCCGCATCAGGGGTGCAGTACGCCAGACAATCCCTCTCCGCAACATGTGTGCCAGGCTCACGAGTCGCTGGTACAACCTCATTTGGAGAAGCTTCTAGATGCTTCCCTAGTTTTTTGTGTCCGTATGTCTCTGGTTGGAGTTTTTACTTTTACTTTTTCGTTTATCATTTTTTGTTTCTAATTCATAATTTTATCTTTAGATATCTGAACTTGTAAAAATTCATTAAGATTTGTCAAATACATCAAATTTTTTCAAAATTTTTGAATCATTTTTCAAACCCATAATATTTTTTCAAAGTCACAAAACCCACAATGTCATTTACTAAAATTTGTGAACTTTTTGGAAATTTATGAACAATTTTGTGAGATTTTTTCAATTTCACGGACTTTTTTTAAGGATTTGTGATTTTTTAAAATCCGTGAACTTCTCTTTACCTTTTTAAACTAGTAAACTTTTTCCATATTCATTTTTATAAAACCAGGACCTTTTTCCAAACTCACAAGCTTTTTTCAAATTTAGAAACCTTTTTATAGATCTAAGACATGTGTTTCAAATGTTAACTGACCAGTGGTCAACGATTGACTGGTCAATCGTGGACCGAGCGAACGAGGGTAGAAGGACCAACCACCCATCCAATGAACGAAAGATCGTCTGACACATTTTTGGGCCGGCCTAGGAAAGCAGACACGCAGACGCAAGTTTCACAAACTGGCGCATAAAGAGCTGGATAGAGGGTCTCCTCACACCAGTAGGAAACCCTTATAGGTGTAGTTAGTTAGTGGTGGGGCCAAAATTGGACGCTGGTAGTAATTTCAGAAAATAGCAGCTACGTCTGAAAATGACCTTCTGCTCCTCCAGATCCGCCGTGCTAGTGGCCGGGTCGTCCCGTCGGTGCTAGGTTTGTGAGTGGCAGGGCCGCGCTCTATTGCGGGGTGACAACCGATATTGGCCATCATCAGTGTGTGCTCGCGGCCACCGGCACGGCCTCTGGTCGCTGGATGGATCCCTAACCCTGCTCGCGGTCTGGGTGGTTGGCAGCGGATAGGACGCTCTTAGTGCCCGCCAGCCTTTCCCTTGACCGCGAGATGTTATCTGGAGCTCCACCATCTCGTGGAGCACGTGGGTGAGGTCAGCCGGGAGTTTAGGGTCTCCTGGCATGGTTCGCAGTGGGTCTACTAGTGTTGCCGCCGCCTGGAGGCCGAGGGCTAGGGTTGAAGGTGGAAGCGTTGCGGCCTCCGTTGCCAGCTCGTTGAAGCCTACTCCTTGTTCTCGGCCTTAGTAGGTGAGGTCATTGAGGAGGTTTCGTGGTTGGCGGCGCGGGCAACACAGATGTTCACGCGTCATTGTCTCGTTCCATCGGGCCTCACGAGCAGAGATCTGCATCGCCATTTGTTGAAGCACGAGCTATGCGTTGAGCTGGGACACGTGTATAGCCTACAGCATTCTTAATGCTGGGTCGGTCCGGGTGATGTGCATCGTGAGGTAGCACAGGGCGTAGCCTGTCACTGGTGGTATTACCGACAGAGTACCTCGTAAGGCTGCAACAGTTGCGGCGGGACCTGTCGGTGAACCCAGGGGGAGGCCTGTGCTGACTTGCGGTTGAGGCATCAGCACAAGTGTGGTTGTGTTGTGGATAATATCGGCCCCGATGCTAGAGGCCCAAAGGCCGTGGGCTCCAATGCTTCTGTCATGCGTAGCGCGCTCGTGGTTGGCTCTGTCATCTTGACTTGGTGGAACGAGATTGCCTGAAGGGCCTCAGACTGAGATGCCTCCTGATCAGAGTAGGCGTCGGTCCCTAAGTCCACAGATGATCCTGCTTCTCCCTAGAGGTCGAAGTACGTGACTGACATGTCTCTGTCGTATCTATAATTTTTGATTGTCTCATGCCAATATTCTACAACTTTCATATACTTTTGGCAACATTTTATATTATTTTTTGGACTAACATATTGATCCAGTGTCAATTCCTCTCTATTGCAAAGTTTTTGTTTCATAGAATATCCATATCAAACGAAGTCCAAACGCGATAAATTTATGGAGATTTATTTTGGAACATACGTGATTTTTGAGAAAAATAATTAACGCGAGACGATGCCCGAGGGGCCGACAAACTCGAGGGACACGCACCCTACCCCAGACGCGCCTGGCAGGCTTGTGGGGCCCCTGTAAGGCAGTTGGCGCCCTTCTTTCGTCGCAAGAAAGATAATATCTGGAAGAAAATTGTGTTAAAATTTCAGCCTAATCGGAGTCACGGATCTGTAAGAACTTAAGAAACAGTGAAGGGCCAGAAAACAGGAACATCAAACAGAAGAGAAAAAGAGAGAGAGAGAGAGAGAGAGAGAGAGAGAGAGAGATCCAATCTCGGAGGGGCTCCCGCCCCTCCGCCACCATGGAGGCCATGGACCAAAGGGGAAACCCTCCTCCCATCTAGGTGGGAGTCCAAGGAAGAAGAAGTAGAAGAAGGAGGGATCTCCCCCCTCTCTCCTGGTGGCGCCGAAACGCCGCCGAGGCAATCATCGTGACGACGATCTACACCAACAACTACGCCGCCGTCATCACCAACTCTCTCCCCCTCTATGCGGCTGTGTAACACCTCTTCTCTTCGTTGTAATCTCTACCTAAACATGGTGCTTAATGCTACATATTATTATCTAATGATGTGTTGCCATCCTATGATGTTTGAGTAGATTCATTTTGTCCTATGGGTTGATTTATGATAGTGATTGGTTTGAGTTGTATGTTTTATTTAGGTGTTGCCCTATGGTTCCCTCCATTTTGCGCAAGCGTGTGCGATTCGTGCTTTAGGGTGTTGCAATACGTTCATGATTCGCTTGTAGTAGGTGGCGTGAGTGACTAAAACACATACCCGAGGAAGGCAGTTGATGTGTATGGGAGTAAAGAGGACTTGATACTTAACGCTATGGTTGAGGTTTACCTTAATGATCTTTGGTTGTCGCGTATGTTGCTAGAGTTCCAATCATAAGTGCATATGATCCAAGTATGGAAAGTATGTTAGCTCATGCCTCTTCCTCATATAAAATTGCAACAATGATTACCAATCTAGTTATCGATTGCATAGGGACAAATCTTTATCTTCTGTTACAAAAGCTTTCTACTAAACAACTAACTTTTATTATCTTGCAAATTACTTCTAGTTTTATTCTCGCTAAGTACATCTAGGTTTATTCTTGCAAACTTATCCCTACACCTACAAAATAGTTTCATGCTTGTTCCAGGTAAAGCGAACAATAAGTGTGCCTAGAGTTGTATCGGTGGTCGATAGAACTTGAAGGGAATATAAATCCTACCTTTAGCTCCTCGTTGGGTTCGACACTCTTATTTACCGGAAAAGCTACAATTTATCCCCTATACTTATGGGTTATCAGTGACCTCGCGAAAGGGATGAAGGCTAACATTCTCGTAATTGTTGGTGAGGTAGATTGGTGGTGTATCATCCCTCTCGTTGTCCGAGGCCGAGGTGATACTCACCACATCGGCGTTTTCGTGGTCTTCTGGGTCGGTGACGAGGCATTCTTTCGATGCTCGGTTAAGGCGATAAGCCCACGGACCATCACGACCAGCTAGACTGCCGACGCAACCTCCTTCTCATGATGGTGCAGAGGCAGCTCACGGGTCGCGTTGGGGCCGATGGTGTGGTGCGTTTACCAGACCCGTCACTACTTTTGTGAGGTCCTTTTGGAGATCTCAGGGCGGCGAGGTTGGCCGATGGTTTGAAGTCGACTCGGACCGCCCCGTCAGCAACAAATGTAAGGGAGCCAAAGGTCAGGCTCTCTCCCGACGATAGGCCGCTGGAAGCAGAAAAAGATTTGATCCATGATCAGTCTCTAGCCGGTGCCGCTCGTGCCTGGCGCGCCAACTGATGGAGTGAATTCTCGTCAGATCCCTCGGTAGGGTTCCAAGCACAGCTGGAAGTCATGGATCTAAGGTCACATGAGGGGTTTATCCATGTTTGGGCCTCCGGAGAGTAATACCCTACATCTTGCCGGTTTTTATGATTCATAATGGAGGGATACCTCGTGTGAGGGATTACAATGGTGTATGAGATTTCTACCAAAGTTCTCCTATCTAAGAATGGATGATTCAGGAGGAACCCTAGACCTCCCTTTATATAGACATGATAGGTCTAGGGTTTACATGGTAGATGTGATCTGGGGTGCCACCGCCCCCTAGTCTTGGGCATCAAGAAGGTCGTCTAGCCTCCTAGGGTTTGCACCTGTCGTGGGCCTGTTGAGCCCCCTTGTGGTTGATGAGGACATGCTCCTTGGCATTAGCTACCCCCAGTATAGGACCCCGCCAGAGAGCAGAGAGCAGAGAGAATGAGAGGGTAGAAGAACACCCTTATGTTTATCACCTCCGTGCTGTTACCTCTTTGCCATGCCAAAGTCGCGGTCAAGTTGCATTTAGTGCTTTGTATAAAATTTTAAATTTTATGTTTGGTATTTCTTAGCGATATGCCTGTGTTGTGGTGTTTTTGCTAGTAATGTGAGTATTGTGGTGGTTTTATGCTTTTCACCCTACCAACGAAGATTAAAATGTTGCACCACCAGTCAGAGTATTCTCCTCTCCAAGCCGCATAAAAATGCCAATAGTTATTGGAGAATGAAGTTTCACTCACACTTATAATTATGTTCCTTGATTTTTTGTGATGAGAAATCTATACCTACTAATAAATAAATTGATATTCTTGGTCTGTCATGCACTTTTACAAAACATGTTAGGGAACGTAGTAATTTCAAAAAAATCCTACGCACACGCAAGATCATGGTGATGCATAGCAACGAGAGTGGAGAGTGTTGTCTAGGTACCCTCGTAGACCGTAAGCGAAAGCGTTATGACAACGCGGTTGATGTAGTCGTACGTCTTCACAATCGACCAATCCTAGTACCGAAAGTACGACACCTCCGCGATCTGCACACGTTCGGCTCGGTGACGTCCCATGAACTCACGATCCAATAGACTGTCAAGGGAGAGCTTCGTCAGCACGACGGCATGATGACGGTGATGATGATGCTACCGGAACAGGGCTTCGCCTAAGCACCGATACGATGTGATTGAGGTGGATTATGGTGGAGGGGGGCACCGCACACGGCTGGAAACAATCAACTTGTGTGTTCTAGGGTGCCCCCTGCCCCCATATATAAAGGAGCAAGGGGGGAGGTCGGCCGGCCTTGGGGCGCGCCATGGAGAGGGAGGAGTCCAACTAGGAAGAAGGAGGGTGTTGGGAATATAAATACTGAGTATAAACCGCCCAGGAGGGGCCGGGTTATACCCATAAGGAGTTATGCATATTGAAGCCTATGAAGACAAGGAGCATGGAGCTTTGTTATAGAGATCTAAAGGCCCAGGGCCCAAAGATGGATTAGGGCCCGTAGACATAAACCGCCATATGGTGTGTAACTTGTGTTGTAAGATAGGAAAGGGTAGAAACCAAGCCGGACATGTTTATGAGCCGGCTGGGATTCTGTATACCACCGGGTGTCAACCTATGTACATAAAGGGACGGCCCAGCGGCGTTTCAAGGATAGACAACAACAACTCGAGAGCCAGGCAAAGCAGATTCGCTCTCTGGTCATTGAAACCCTAGCAATCCCATCACAACTGGATTAGGTTTTTACCTTCACCGCAAGGGCCCGAACCAGTATAAACTCCTTGCGTCCTTTGTCCTGCTTTAACCCCTTTAAGCTAACTACGTTCCGATGGCTCCACGACTAAGTCCTCACACTAGGACATCTACCGTGACAATCCCACGACAGTTGGCGCCCACCGTGTGGCTATTGCACGATGGTTTCAAGTTCTTAGAGGGCAGCTTCGAAGGGCTCAAGGGATACGTTGTGGGCCAGATGACCTAGAGTCGTCGCGGCAAGCTCTACATCGACGATGCAGGCTGGGGCCCCGAGGCCGGGTCAATTGAGTATGGATATCGGGTCCCCTTTGGCAGTATTCACTTTTTCATTGGCAAGATCGGCGAACCAGGCCCTGAGTCGGACATCTACACCGACATCGTCAAAACGGCTCAGCATGCGAGATCCGCCTGGGTTCAGCCTGCCATGAAGCGTGCATTCGTGGAAGTCATCCACGGAGTGGAATCTGAGGATAGATCGGTATCTGGTGGTGATACCGTCATTTACTCTGATGACGAGTCATCTACCGGAGAGACCGAGTCATTGTACCAACTGCAAGATGGCCGGCTTGGGGGCTGTTCCGATGGCGACAGTATTCCGGACCCCTTTGATATGCCGAGCCGAGTTGCTATTTTCATGGCCGGTACACAGTCAACACATCATTCTTCAACCGCAGCAGCAATGATCTCTGGTTCAGCAGCAGCGACAGCAGCTGGGGCAGGAGGCCCTGTGCCATCGCCGGCTCAGGTTTTGTCCGATTTATTCGACACTTTGGCAACACTGCTGGCGACTGAAGTTAACCCAGCGAATCAGGATCAGCATAATGCAGAAGTCGCGAAGGTGAAGGATCAGATAGCTCAAGCCAAGGCAGATCTGGCAGCCGAGAACACCAGAATGGCTGTGTAGCGGGCCAAGTTGGATGCACAGGCCTATCGGCTTATGTTGGATCAGAACGCATCAAATGATGTAATGAGGAGAAGGTACCGGTCCCACCTGCCTCCGGTTTATGAGTCAAGGAATCTCTTTAACACGCCAGGAGCAGGACAAGTAATCAGCCAGTGGTAAACCAGGTAGAAGCGCCTGGAACAGGGGCGCCAGTTCAACCGTGCACAATGGATCTGCCTCGTCCGAATATCCCGCCGCAGCACGTGTCAACGCCTCCGCGTCATTACTCCAACCCCCTGGATAACATAGTCGCCGCCACTTCACGATTGGCAGCCCTCCCAGTCGAAGGTGAGTCCCCCGTAGCGGTTGAGACGCGACGGGCTAGGGAGATCCTTTAGACAGCTTTGACTCAGCAGAAGGCGTATTCATACAGCTGCGAGAGGATTCATTCCACCCCCCGCCCAAGCCAGAGTTACAGCAGGCACCTTGATGAAACGACCGTGTCAAGCAGTGTGCGGGACCGTAACCCGCCTCAAGGGCATAATCCGGCAGGTGGTGGTACTAATGCTCAAGATTTGGTGGATCACGGTAGAGCGCATCGAGAAGCCGAGTTAGCGGCGCAGTACGCGGCCCGTCAGCTTAGTCCGGTTCGTCCAACAACTTCGGTGGAGCCAGGAGTTACCTCCAGCTCTTTGGGGGTACCGTGTCTCGCCCTGGCTCTACGTAATGTACGGCTGCCAAAGGATTTCAAAGGTCCCTGCAAAGTGCCCAATTATACTGCCGATTTACCCCTTGAGTCATGGCTCAAAAGCTATGAGATGGCAATGGAGATGATGGATGTGGATGATGCGGCCTGTGCTAAATACTTCACCATCACTACAAAAAAATACACTTCCGTGATGATACGTGTTTGTCATAGCATTTTCTGTCATGCATGTACATCCATGACAAATTTATGATAGAATCAAGATAGTCATACATGTGCTGTCGTAGAAGTGTTCCATGACATTGCCAAAATTATCATCACGAAAGTGTCCACTCCCATAACGATAAATCGCGCGTCACAGAAGTTCTTTCGTCAAGCGTGACCGACACGTGGCATCCACCGTAACAGAACGCCATTAAGCTATCGGGTCGGATTTTGGATCCGATAACCCGTTAACAGCCACGACCAATGCCGATTTTCCACGTGTAAAATTCTCATTGGCTGACGAATCCACGCGTCAGCTCCACGTTGGCACATGTGTCACTCATCCAACGGTCGAGATGGGCCTATGATATGTTGACATGTGGACCGGCCCAAAAGTGGCCCACGAAGATTAAATGGGCCGGCCCAACCGAAGGACCATAAGATTTAGCGGACCATAATGGGCTGGCCCAGCTAAAGGCTCACAAAATTTAGCGGACCATAATGGGCCGGCCCAGCTAAAGGCCCACACGATTTTGCAGACCATAATGGGCCGGCCCAGCTAAAGGCCCACAAGATTTTGCGGACCACAGTGGGACGGCCCAGCTAAAGGCCCACAAGATTTTGCCGACCATAATGGGCCGGCCCAGCTAAAGGCCCAACATTCTTTGTCAAATCGGCCCGTCAACGGCCTATCCTAAACTTGTCATCAACGCGGCCCATGGTCACTTCTGGCCCGTTAACAGTCCGCTAAGTAATTGGGCCGAATTACGGCCTGGTGTATTTCCGGCCTGTAAAAGGTCAGGCTTCATTTGGGCCCATTTATAGGCCATCAAAACTTTCGGCCCATAAACAACCGTGAAGGATTTGGGTCATATTCGGCCTGTTAGAGGCCCACTATAGCTTTGGGCCACTTTCGGCCTGTTGTCATTTTCGGCCTGTTAACGCCGGACGTAAACCATGGGCCATATGTGGCCCAACGTCATATCGGGCCCATTAACGGCCCATATAAAAATGACGATAATCAAGCCCGACCGAAGTTTCGTCCTGCTAAAGGCCCGTGTATTAGGTCGGCGCATTTACGGCCCGTCCGAATTTTGGCCTGTTAAAGTCCAGTGGGTTATTTGGCACAATCAGGGCCTAATCTCACTTTCGTTCTATTAAAGGCCCATGTATTTTATGGGCTCGAGATATTTACACCTGTAAACAGCCTATTTTTACTGAGGGCCTAAATTATGTTTAGGCCTGTTAAAGGCCCACTATGGGCACAGGCCTACCCGAAAAATATGAAAGCTTATGCTGATTTAGGCCCATATATTTTTAGTGGGCTGCATGCCAATTTCGGCCCGTAATCGTTTTTAGCCCAATTGGAATGGGCCCGATGAATGTTGGCATGTTGGGCTCCTACGAAGGTTTCGGCCGAATACATTACTAAGATAAACCTACACTATACAAAAATAGCGTCGTAATTACTGTAGCCTGAGGCAATATCATAAATGTTGTATCACAATAAAATAAATTCCAACCATACAACAAAAGGCCTGTTGGCATAAAGTTTACAGTCCTTCCAGATAAAAGCACCATCAGATGTATAGAAGCATAGATCATTTGACCTGAGTGCTAATGTTTTAGGCTGTAGAATCTGATGAAGCAGCACGATCTCCACCTTTTTTCCGCCATTGCTCTTGAACAACGAAGCGAATGTCTGATTGTCTGGTTTCAAAACCATTCATATCTTGACGACATTTATCAACCACTATTCTTGTTTCCGAAACAATGTCCATTAGGGATTGAACTTGTGTCTGGAGCACAGATATATCACTCTGTCTAGTAGGAAGATTTTGTTCAGTAGGCGATTTGGACGAGGTTACCTTGACAACCAACCCAGAATTTTGCAGGAAGGTGCTTTTTGCACCGTTAGTGGAGAGATACTGACGCACTGCAGCAAGAGGTGACATTGTGCCTGTAGTAGCCTCGTCACCTTCAGGTGGTTGTGGCTGTTCAATCATTTGTTCCATAGCTTCCTGAAAGTTTGAACTTGTAGATTAGTGTACCAGATAAGTTGCTAATGAGACAAAAACAAACAAAGTAGGTTAAACGTTTATATATAACTTATTTTGGTGAACTACTGTAATACATTAGCATGTATTGTAGTGCCAACTACATAATAAAATCACTTTCGAAACATATGTCCATGTAGCATGCCTACTGTATTGTCTATTTCCTCACATTCGTTGACATCTAAGGATAAAGAGACATGGTTTAAAGTAGGATGAACATAGTATGACATCATTCATATCATGGGTAAACAGATATAAAACAAACAAGCTATTTTATCATTGTGTGCGCACGTGAACATAACAACTAGATTACAGATCAAGACCAAAAGAATATCCTTCATCTCTTTTAAACCATGTAAGGTGAAATGGTACGTTAAGACTACTGTGAATAAAAGTGAACAGAGTAACTAACATTGGTTGCAAACCAAGTAGTTAAATGAACGCATCACAGTACCAATCAGCTCAAGGCAGTAGGAGTAAGGACTTACAACAGCGGCTTGAACTGGTGTGCTCATGCCCTTCATCTTGCTGGTGTGGCAATCCTTGAAGATTTGCACTGCATTCGGTTCAGTTTCTTTTTGGTCCGCACGGGATTTCCTCTGTACTTGGAACAAGTCAATATAGATACGATAATACACTACTAGGGAAAACCTTATACACGGAACATTAGCAGTAGCGCAGGATAAAAACGCACGCTGGTGCTAATTAGCAGCAACATGGTATTTAAAACCACGCTACAGATACAGTTATAGCAGTAGTGCGCCCGAGCACAAAAGCGCTACTACTAAAATTCCCACGGCTTAGCCGATAGGCTACACATAGTAGTACCGCGCTACCGCTACTTGTTTTGTAGCAGCGCGTTTACGAACAAAGGCGCTACTACTAATGAAAATAAAATTAAATGGAAAGCAAATAAAAAAAGAGAAGGAATAGCAGTAGCGCTTGTTAGTAAACGCGCTATAGCTACCATAGCAGCAGCACACATCCTGGAACGCGCTACTGCAACTTTTAACTTAACCGCCCGGTTCGTTCTTCCCCCACGGCCACTTCCCCCAAATCCCTACTCCTCCGTCGTCGGCCGCCCTGCATCGTCGTCGGCCGCCGCGCGCGACCCGTCGCTCTCCGCACACCTTCGACGCCGCCCCCGCCCCCGACCGCGACCTCGACGCCACCCCCGACCCCGACCTCGACACCCCCCCTACATCGCCGCCCTCCGCCTTGCGCCCGCCGCCCCGACCCCGTCCCCAACCTCCATGCCGTGTGCCCCTCTCCCTAACTCCGCCGGCGCCAGAGGTGTGCACGCCCTCCTCCTCCTCCCCTACCTCTACCTATCTAGGGTTCTTAGGGTTAAATTTCAGAGTTCATCTAATTAGTTAGGGTTCATCAAATTAGATGCTAATTATGGCAGTAGTTGTTAAGTAGAATTAGTTTTAGAGTTCATCGAATTAGTTAGGATTAAATTTTAGAGTTCATCAAATTAGTTAGGGTTAAATTTTAGTAAGTCTTTAATAGAATTAGTAAGAAAATTAAAATAACTAGTTGAACTAGTTTATTTTTAGTAAAAACTAGTTTATTTTTAGTAAGTAAATTAATAAACTAGTTTATTTTTAGTAAGTAAATTAATAAACTAGCTGAACTACTTTAGTTGTAGTTGAACTAGTTTAGTAAGTAAATTAATAAACTAGTTCAACTAGTTGAATTAATAGAACTAATGTATTTTTAGTAAGATAATTAATATAAGTAGTTGAACTACTTTATTTTTAGAAAGAACTAGTCTTTTTCTATTTATAGTAAGTTTATATTTAGTAAGAACTAGTGGAATTAATAAAACTAGTTGAACATGTCATATTTGCTCAAATAGGATATGTGGTTGCCCAAGTGGCCGTTCATGTTCAGTTTACACCTCCGAGTGGCCTATGTTTTGTCGGAGTGTTGACTAATTTCCGTTCCGGCAAATTTCAGGCGCTCGATATGTCCTTTTTTAGAAAAGGTCATGCCGGATTTTTCCGTGAATTCTGGCATGACTTGTGCTAGAATATGTAGGAAATATCGAGTGGCCTGGATTTTCTCGAAAAATAATGATCTAATTTAGGTTTTTTTCTTACATATATTTAATTGTACGAGTTTAATCTTTGAATTATGAACGTAGGAAATGTCATACTCGGACAACGACAGTCTCCCGGGGTAGTGCAGCTGGTGCCACGAAGATCGAGGTATGTGCGACATGTTCATTGAGCTGGACGAAGATCGGTGCTTCAGCATTAAGCTCGAGGAGACCTTGGATGTTGAAATGGTACGCAACAACGACAAGTGTTTTTTCGTAATTAAGCATGACTTCAACTATTTCAACGTCTAATTTTCATCTTTTACAATTCGACTAGCTTATCCCATGCCATGCAAGACGCTATGTCTTGGAGAGGATGACTTTTGAAGACCATGAAAATTTTCAAACAAAGAAAATAAACCTAAAGACCCATCATGATATCGATTTTGAAGTAAATCTGTACAATTCTCAGAGCGTAACCCATTTTGGTTGCCAAAATTGGGAAGCACTTTGCAAAATGTATGGTTTTTATGAGGGTATGATTATCACCATGGATCTTGGTGATCCTGACATCGAGCAAGACAATATGGACATTTGGGTCCTTGTTGATACGCTTTCGATTCTACCGCAATGTGAGTTTCTCAAACATAGTTATTAACTAATTTATATTGTTTATTTCAAATAGTTGACAACTTATATCCATTGACAGCTTATTTTGAATCTTCAAAGAATGTGCAGAAGATGGTAGACAAAACCCACTACACTGATGGCTCCGAATTAACTTATAAGGAGAAAAGTCATCTGATTGCTTATTGTACTTATCTTGAGAATTACAATACCTATTATCGAACTCCTCCAAATTATGGTGAATACGTGCCACTAGTGCACGTGTTGAACCACGATAACTTCTATGGAGATACCCTGGTAAGATTTTTTTACTATTACGACATCCATGCATCTTTTGCATACTTCTAAAACTAGTACATCATTTCTAACTACGAAGTTATTACTATGTTTTTCAACAGAAAATCCCGATGGATTGTGTGCCTCATCTGATGTATCAGAATGGTCGCCTTGCAGCTCTGAACATACAGCCAGGTCAATCTAAGGAGCTCACCTGTGCATATCAGATTTCTAGAACCGGTGAACACATGCTAATCAAAGAATGGAAAAAATGTTTGGACATTCGCAAGGAGGTTCTTGGAAGTAACATTAAGCAAAAGGCAAGAATTGGAGACAGGATAATCTCCATTCTCCATAATGGAGAGTCAGGGGCTATCTTGTTTTTTGCTATTTTACCTTAGAGAATATAGTAGGTCCTAAGAGAATGTAGTAGGTCCTATGAGGTACAATATGTTTATTATCTGATACAATGTGTTAGAGTTGATGATGAGGAGTACTTGTGATTACGACTAGTCACCAATTTGTTATATGATGTCTCATTGATGAAAACGATGATCTTGAGGAGGTGTTATATGACAATGATGTATTATGATGATAAGTTGTTAATGATATGATCATGATGATGATATTTATTATATCATTGGGTGAAAGAACCGCAGATTAGTTTCAAGTGGATGTCCATCCACTTGAAACTAGTCCACGGTTCTTTCACCCCGTGATGTAATAAATCATTATGATGTAAAAACAATTTCTAAATTCCTGTTATATGAGAACTTGTGTAAAGGGGTAAGAATACAACATGAAATAAAAAAGAAATAAAATACGAAATAATAGTAGCAGCGTGGGCAGGGAGAAGCGCTACTACTAATGACCAGTAGCGCTCCTCCGGGGAGTCGCTACTACTAAGTCGATTTAGCAGTAGTGTGGTCGGAGGCACGCTACTGCTATACGTTAGCTGTAGCGCCTTATCAGTAGTGCATCGCCCAGCGCTACTGATAGGCCTAAAACCCGCGCTGCTGCTAGGCTTTTCTCTAGTAGTGATATGGCACAAAAAAAGAAGGAAGTAGCAGCTATTTACAAGAGCCTCGCAGTGTGCAATATAGCTACGAGATCCCGTGGTCTGTTGGAATTTCACTTTAGAACGGTTGGTTTTGTTCTTCAAACAGTTAGCCTAGAAGAAGATACACTTGTAAGGCACATACATAAATACAAGTTCAATATGTGGTCTGATCAAATACATATAGCCTACCTGATACTTTGGATCAGACCAGTGTTTAACGAGGGTTGTCCAGTCTTCATCTGTAATATATTCCACTGGAGATGTTTGGGCAATTTCATTGTTAGCCTTGCCTTCAAAGTGAGATTTTCTAAGGTGGTACCGATACTGTCGCAGAGCAGACTGAAAAACATGAGTGCATGCTTGTCTAGTTGCATCATCTTTCGGATCCAACTTGAACCTCATCTGTTGAAAAAACAATGTGAGTCTTATTAGGAGGAAGCTAGAAAGTATGGGACAGAGGAAGACAATATTACTAATTGCGATGAATAACATTACTAACGGATAAATGGTCAAGGAAGGTGTTAAATTGGGTGTTGTCTTTCTCATTCCTGTATTGGATCCACGTTGGGAGGATACGTGCATGACACCTAACGGCAACGGCTGCCTCTGATACTAACTTGGCTGACTCTGTAGCATCACGTGGCCTTTTTAAACCTGCCTCAAAATGGATCTCCATTCTTCCTCCTTTAGATTTTGTTAATCTGTCAAGCATTATCCCCGATGTATGTTTCCGCTTGCGCCGTGGTGCTAGTTCAACAACGAATATGGGAAGTGTTAGTGTACATCAAACTATGACAGTACATATAAAGGAGCATGCAACTCGAACTTGACTCGGTCAGGTACCGTCTTGGTGTTGATGCTCATGAGGTTCATCTGATCTTGCCAAGTCCTGTTGTGTCAGCAGTGCTTCAGAAGTATTGTTAGGTGTGAAGGCAGCTTGGGAACTGGCCAGTTCCGGAGCAAACAAACGAGAAACTGGTTGAGATGCTGGTACAGTTGAAGCGGATGCTGCAGCTGGTGGAGCAGGTGATACCGTGTTTGTAGATTTAGCCGGTGGACTTGGACCTTCTACTGCACTATAAGTACCAGCAGAATCTCGACGGCATCACCTTTTCCGTTTCACCCGATGAGTAACAGCACTCCCTACTATATTATTTTCCTTGCTCTTTTTTGACTTTGCCATGTCAAGCTGTACCCACAACACAAAAGAATAAAATCACTCTTCAGAACTCATTGATGCATGATACATACAAGCAATACTTTGATGTAAGACAACCGTATGAGGATGGAATATGTAAGAAAAACAGGACGGCATGACATATTCACAGCTACGATGTGCAAACTAAGCAGAAGGATTTTCAAGAAAATAGAAGTAATGCAAGGTAGACACCATATGAAAGATGCAACCAATATTACTCTGCCAAGTTAAGAGTGTCTTGTCATAAGTGGCAATTCGAAAAATTAGAAGCAGTACAACGTAGAAATCAATGCAAGATGCAACCACTATCAAACTGCCATGTTAAAAGCGTCCAATCATGAGTGACTGATGCGGGATACACAACAGCAGTACTTTGATGTAAGAACATGGTATGATAGATAGATGCAGTGTATTCTAGACACAGAAAGCCATGTCATATGCACATGTATAACGTATAAACTCAGCAGGTGCAATTTAATCAAAATAGAAGAAATACAGGCTAGACAACATATGCAACATGAAACCAATTATCACACTGTCAACTTAGAGCAAGCACCCGTGATGGTGGAGTACGGGAGATGAACTCATCATGTAGACTTGGGACTTCAACTTCATTAGCAGTAGCAGTGGCAAATCTAGAGAGTCTCTATTTGCGTCGGTGCGGAGGACCACCAACATCCCCTAACTTACTCTTTTCCTTCCTATTTTCTGATATTGCCTTATGAAGTCAAAACCACAAGAAGATGAACACAATTAGCTCTGCATAACTGGTTGATGCATGATACAGACGAACACTACTTTGATGTAAGGCAAGCGTGAGATAGGAGGATGGAATATATACAAAAAAAGACAGCATTTCATATTCACACGTACGATAAGAGGATGGAATATGTATGAAAAAACAGTAAGCGGAAGGAATTTCAACAAAATTAGAAGAAATGAAATCTAGGCACCGTATGAACATGCAACCAATATCACTCTATCAGGTAAAAAGTGTCTCGTCGTAAGTGCCATTTCAAGAAATTAGAAGCAGTACAAGCTAGAAGACAATGCAAGATGCAACCTACATCACAGTCCCAAGTTAAATGTGTCTTATGGGTAAGTGATCGTTGCAGGTATAAGTTGTAAGCTATGCAGATGCAATTCAACATAATCAGAAGCAATACAAACTAGACATCATACGGAAAACGCAACTACGTATAACAGTTCCTAGTAAGAGCAAGCACCTGTGATGGTGGAGTAGGGGAGATGTGCTCATCATGTACACGTATGTTCTAGAAATAGGAACACGTGTCATATTCACATGCATTATGTGTAAAGTAAGCAGGTGCAATTCAAGTTAGAAGCAATACAAGCTAGACATCATACGCAACATGCAACCACATATAATAGTGTCAAGTTAGAGCAAGCACCTGTGATGGTGGAGTAGGGGAGATGTGTTCATCATCTACACAGCTATGTTGACTGTCCAGCCTTGTGTTGTCTTGCGAATCTTGTTGGGAGGATGGCGGAGTAGAATCTGTAGAGACCCCCTGTTTGAATTGCTCCGAAGGACCACCATCATCCACTGCCTGACTAATTTCCTTCAGCTGTAATGATTTTGCATTGTGAAGTCAAACCGATAAGAAAAAGGAATAAAATTCGCTCTTCAGAACTCATTCATGCATGATACTGACGAACACTACTCGGATGAAAGGCAAACACATGTTGCGAGGATGGAATATGTATGAAAAACATGATGGTGTGACATATTCACACCTATGATGTGGTAACTAAGCAGAAGGCATTTCAACAAATTAGAAGCACTGCAAGCTAGACACCATATGAAAGATGCAACCAATATCACTCTGCCAAGTTCAAACTGTATGGCGTTTCAACAAATTAGAAGCAGTACATGCTACAAATCATATGCAAGACACAACCAATATCACAGTGGCGACTTAAAGGTGCCTTATCATAAGATATAGTATGTACCAAAAACAGGGAAGCGTGTCATATTCACATGTATCATGTGTAAGCTAAGCAGATGCAGTTTACACTAACTAGGAGCAATACGAGCTAGACACCATATGCAACATGCAACCATATATCACACTGCCAAGTTAGAGCAAGCACCTTGGATGGTGGAGTAGGGGAGCGGAGACTTGGACCTTGTAATGCACTATCAGTATAAGGAGAATCGGTACAGATGCTCCGTTTACGTTGCTGCAGAGGACCACCATCATCGCCTTCCTTACTCTTTTCCTTCCTCTTTCTTGATTTTGCCTTGTCAAGTCAAACCCACAAGAAAAAGGAATAAAATTTGCTCTTCAGAACTCATTGATGCATGATACTAACGAACACTACTTTCATGTAAGACGAACACTACATATCACACTGCCAAGTAAGAGCAAGCACCTGCGATGGTGGTGTGGGGGAATTGCAGTGATCAACTAGAGAGATACGTTGACTATCTTCATTTAGCCTTGCTGTTTCTTGAGAATCATGTGGGGAGGATGACACTGCACTCTTTAAACGAGTATGGCGTCTCACAGAAACCCACCCGAGTGACTGTCTCATCATAAGTGATTGACGAGGGATACAAAAGAGCATTAGTTTCATGTACGAACATGGTTAATAGACATATGTAGTATGTATCAAAAACAGGAAGGCATGTCATTATCAAAGGTATAATGTGTAAAGTAAGCAGATGCAATTTAACCAAATTGGAAGCAATACAAGCTAGACACCATATGCAACATGCAACCACATTTGACAGCGCGAAGTTAAAGCAAGCACCTGGGATGGTTGTGTGTGGCAATTGAGATCATCAACTGCAGAGCTAAGTTTACTGTCTCCAACTGCTGACACTGCACCCGTTAGAGCACTGGAACGCTTAGTGCTTATCTTCGAATTACACTGGAGCGACTTCTGTCTTTTCTTTTCTGCATTCATCCACACTGCGTCAGAGTCTGAAATACCCATGCATAAAAAAACAATAGTGTGAGTATGGGTGAAGTGTGTGCACAATTAGTATAGTGTAAAGGTAGTAGATAGCAGGTCGGTGAGAAATAAATGACGGGAGACATATGATAGCTCTACAACATGCATGGCACACTAAATTACTATAGGATCCTATGAAAATAACAGTCGACTGAAAGCAAATAGGTCAGTCCATTTTTTTGCACCATCCGATGTACAAAGAACGGGCAGATCGCCTTCATCTACCTCCAGCGAGTCAGTGTTGACGATCTTCCTCGAAACGCCAGCGACCACCGGCCTAGTATTCCTCCCCTGCCTATACCCTCCCCTCAAACTCACCGCACCGCCGTGCTTGGCACCGCCCCCCGGCCATCCATTCAAGCCCCGCTGACCTCCAGATCGGGCGCAAGCAGCTCCTCCGCCCCACACCCCTATGATAGACACCGATGCGCCGCTTCCCCCGGGAACAGGCGGACTAGGTGCTCTGCGCGCCTAAGCGGGTGCTGCTTCTTTTAATTGCAGTTCGACTGACCCTAAATTGAAATCCAGGTGGGCTACTGACCTCTAGCAAAGGTGAAATAGTAAAAGGGAGGAAACCTTGTGCATTTAGTATCACGAAGAAGATGCAGTAAGAAGCGCTCAACTAGTTTCTTTCGTGGGATGCATACGGTGTGAGCAGAGACGTAAGATTTGCATGAATAAGGGAAGAGGAGTACCTCTTTCTGCTGGCAGTGCTGTGTCCTCCTTCTGTTTTTCTGACGATCTTCTTGTTGTTCGCCGGAAACCAGAAGTTGTGGAGGACGGTGCAGCCTTGGACGAACCCATGGCCAAGTTGTTGAGTGTGGTGCGGTGGCCGTCTATCAACGGCGGGGGAGCAGATCCGAGGCGGCGAACGACGGCATAGCGGGAACAGCTCTGGTGCGGTGGACGGTTGTGACAGTGGAGCCGCAGCAGTGAGGCGCAGGACGGCGTGGTCGGAGTGGTTCTGGTACGGCGCACGTCGGTGTCGGCGTCGGCGTCATGGAGGCATCTCTGCCTCGGCTTCAGCTGCTAAGTCCTTGAGGGCGTTGCGGTTGCGGTTGCGGTTGTGTTGGACGACGACGTCGGGGTACCGACTCTAGCGTGATGGAGGAGGGCGGCGGTGGATTGGCCGCTATGGGGTGGAGGACGGAGGAGGCTGGGGTTTCGCGGCTGGTGGAGAGGGCGTTTTCGCACCCACGGAGTATGAATGGGGAAACGGAGGGAGGCGGGGAACTAAGGGGGAACAATGTTTCGGTTTGAGACGCGCTTGTTTGAAATTTGGGGAAAGTTACAAACTTTCCCCCCATCTAAAATTTCGGACATATTGCGGGTTGGGGGTAGGACAGTCATGTCAGGTGTCCCAAATGTGGGCGGGATAGATTTCGGCCGAGCGCATGGGTAGGCGCCCATGGCGTATGAATGCTTCTCTGGCGTCTTGGTGAAGTTACAAACCTACCCCGGTTTAGACCTTTGGACATCGGGCCGATAGGCTACACGGGCCAGAGTCAGGGCAGTAATTTCCTACCACCAAAACATTAGTCTCGCGCGGTTTCGGGTGACCAGAGGCCTATTTGGCGCTTCATTCAATATTTGGGAGCAGAAGCATTAGGCCTCCTTTGGTTTGTAGGATTTTTGTAGAAATTCTATAGGATAGGATTTGCAAAGGAAAAATTCCTTTGAAGCCCTTTGGTTTGTAGGAATGGATTCCTATTCCTATGTAGGAAAAAAACATTAGCCTAGACTCAATGGAAAAAATCCTATCCTATGCACCAAATGACATCTCTTTCTCTATAGGAATTGACATGCATCTCGTCTCACTTCCTATGATTTTCCTATTCCTATAAAATTCCTATCCTATGAACCAAAGAAGGCCTTAACGTTTTCGGTTCTCTTGAATTGAACTTTCAGGAGTTGTCAAACTTCACAAATCTTTACTCTTGAAAATCCTAAAGCTACGATTATTTTGGAATGGAGGGGGTGCATTTGAATATACGTTGTACACGAGTATATATTAAAAAATATGCAACTTACCTCAGTTCATGCATGATTCCAGATATAATCTCCTTGGTTGCAAAAAAAAGTTAGATATGCGTATGAATATATATAGCATGTTCAAACTCACAACAAAGATTGATGCCCCCTTTTACATCTGATTGACAAATGCCATTATCTCGGGTTCAAATAGATGAATGCACTTCCTATGAACTCGAATCTTCGAAACCCCCTTTATGTTGAATTCGACATGTATTCTATTTCGTAGCTAGCAATTTGGAATGTATCCATGCAAGTGACAAATGTATAAAGTGCTTCACACTAACAACATGAAGTGCACTAATTAATTTTTATATATGAATTGCAAAAGCATCCATTGCCTGTATTTCAAACTGCTCTCACTCTATGGATCGATAATATGAAATAAACACATGCACATGCTAGAATTCAATTGCAGTTGAAGAAAGAGCCTACTCCTGGTACTGTATATTAGTGATAGGGGTGTGTACAAAGTACACGTGAATACCAGGCATTGTGCATGTGCGTTTGCTATCGACGAACTAGCCCCCAAGCTTGTATAACATACTAAGGGCCTAGGGTTACAAATCATATATAGTCGGCTTATCACCAGTGGGGATAGAGTCCTCCACGACTCTGGTAGCTTCGTGTTGTACGCCGAGTCCTCCACATGGGTCTTCGTATAACACGTCTCGGTCCAACCTATATGTGGCGTAGGATGGAACCGACCCATGAGTCTTCATGTTGACCCACCACAACTAGAAATGATGTGCCCACCACACCACACACGCAATCGACCACTAAGAAAATAAGCATATACAATAGTACAGCAGTATCTAGCTCACAATACATCTCCATATTTTGTTGATGACATTGACGGACTTTGCATTTGATGCGTGCCCCATATTTTGTTGACGACACTTACAGTCATTATATTTGAAGCGAAAGCACGATATGGTCACTGGACTTCAGAATAAGCTCATCACGGTCACCACATACATTTTGTCGTGCTAACCAACATGTGGTTGGATGGTGAGAGGACAGTGGTTTCTCGAGCTCACCAAGGTTAAAGTCCCGGTGCTCGCATTTATCTTGTGTTAATTTCAGTATTTTCCGGTGACGTATGTTCAATGGGAGGAAACGTTCCACTCGACTACGAGGCACCTATGGTGACTTTGTAAAATCTCAAGATCATATATGCTGGCCCACTCTCCTGAAGGTGCTCATAGGGGTAGGGTTCGCGTGTGTGCGCTTATAGCGGTGAGTGCTTGCACGTATATATGAGCCCTTGCATCTGTACCGTGTTAAACAAATACATATCATGATTATACGGTCACTGGCTCACCCGTACAACTCCGTATTTTGTTGATGACACAATCAATTGACCAGTCAAACGTTCCACGCGGCACAAGTATTGTTGCACCATCGGGGCGCGTAACCATGGGGCCCACCTGTCAGCCCGTATATGAAAGAAAGAAATGGTAGTTTGAGTCTGTACTGTGTTAATAAAATAGGAGTACATTTTAGGGTGATCATACGGTCACTGGCTCACCATACATCTCCGTAATTTGTTGATAACACGATCAATTGACCATTCAAACGGTCCACATTCAGCAGCGCACATTACCATAGGGCCCACCCGTCAGCGCGTATATGAAGGACAGAAATGGTAATAAATTAGTGGTCGGTGGGTATTTGAAGTCGTGAGACCTCTGGTTGGCAGTCACCGGCGGTTGGGGGCGTTCATTGGGCGGTGGGGTGGGGATCCCCGGAGTAAAAGCTCGGCGGGGGGGGGGGGCTAGAGGGATGGCCGGTGCGGCGGCGGACCGGCGGTGGGGAGTGGTTTCGGGGAGGGCGGGCCAGCCGCGGGCGGCGGGGGCGGGCGGTTCGGCCGGTGGTGGCTGGCGGCTCAGGGGGTGGAGTTTGATGATAAACTGGAGGCCCTTGATTTCGTATCCAACGGCTGGAAAATCTAATGACCAGAGATGAAAAAGTCAGTCGACTGACGTGTAGCCTCACCCCGCATGTACACATGCACGCACGCAAGACACGCACGCATGTAGGCGTGCAACACTGACACATACACACGCACGCATGCTGGCGTGCAACACTGACACGTACACATGCACTCACGAATACACGCACATACGCACCCATGCATGCAACACTGAAACGTACCCTTGCACGCACGCAACACTCGCACGCCTACATGCACACAGCACACGACGCAAGACACACGTTCAACCTATACGTGCATGCACCCTTTGTTGAGGACATGGATTGTTACGGGTATTAATCAATCCTATCTGTGATAAGCAGAACATTGATGTTTGCAGCGGTCTTTATGAATCACAACGTATCGAACGGGCTATCAACATAGTAGGCTTATCTACATGAAAAAGATGATGTCACACTCAATGAACAATCATCGGTTTATGAAATGCCCGCTTCTGACCGCCCTGCCCACCAAAGGTTCCTCTGATGTGCGCTGCCTGCGTTGGGTCACTGACATGCATGCCATGCACCAAAAGAGCCCACATGTCAGTGGAAGAACGGCGTGGTGTCCTAGGTCAGAGTCGAGGGCGCCACTCGCGGCACACCCGACTGAACACGCCTCGCACGCACGCAAGACATGCACGCATGTAGGCGTGCAACACTGACACGTACACACGCACGCATGCTGGCGTGCAACACTGACACGTACACATGCACTCACGAATACACGCACATACGCACCCATGCATGCAACACTAAAACGTACCCTTGCACGCATGCAACACTCGCACGCCTACATGCACACAGCACACGACGCAAGACACACGTTCAACCTATACGTGCATGCACCCTTTGTTGAGGACATGGATTGTTACGGGTATTAATCAATCCTATCTGTGATAAGCAGAACATTGATGTTTGCAGCGGTCTTTATGAATCACAACGTAGCGAACTGGCTATCAACATAGTAGGCTTATCTACATGAAAAAGATGACGTCACACTCAATGAACAATCATCGGTTTATGAAATGCCCTCTTCTGACCGCCCTGCCCACCAAAGGTTCCTCTGATGTGCGCTGCCTACGTTGGGTCACTGACATGCATGCCATGCACCAAAAGAGCCCACATGTCAGTGGAAGAACGGCGCGGTGTCCTAGGTCAGAGTCGAGGGCGCCACTCGCGGCACACCCGACTGAACACGCCTCCGTGCCGCATTCAAACGCCTCCATGAAACCCGCGCGTGTGGAAGCCGAGAAACCCACTCTGGACACACGTCCGTTCATGACCGGGCCGCTCCCCTATCTCCTCCACCATTTTGTCCACTCTTATAATGGCTTACGGAGAGTAGTTATTCCGCATCCAAGCCGGCTGGGTAGCCCGCCGGATACGAGCTATGCAGCTCATTGATCCACCTCCCTCCCCTCGCCCGACGGAGCCAGTTGCCGCCCCAAGCCGGCGCGCGGTTCAGCAACTCGCCGCTCCAGGCCAGCTCGACAAGGAGCGGCGCACGGGCGTCATTGCTGCCATCCATGCTGCCGCCTCGTACCGTGTCTCCCGTTTCTCTGGCCGAGACTCCCATGCTGGCAGCCGCGCCATGCAAGCAGCGACAGAAGCCGGGTGCACGAAGAGCGACGAGTTGGTGGCCAGCGCCTCCGCGTCCGCCGCCATCATCGAGGAGAAGTAGAACACGGGAGGCCGCCGCCGCTTGGGTCCCATGAAGGCCACCGTGGAGGCGACGCCGACGTACACAGCAGGTGTCTTGCCGGATACTTTTTTTGCGAGGACCTTCGTCGACCCCGCATGGGCTCCACGGAAGAGGAGAATGTTAGGATGAACTCGAGCCAGTGCGGCCATGGCGAAGTAGTGGCTGGTGATGAACTCGAACCGGTGCCGGCCACCATCATCTTCGGCACCAGCCAATGATATCAGTTGGGCAGTGGGGAAGCGAGCTGTCCTTTGCATTGAAGCATATACCTCCGGGGCTCCCGGCAGTCCGGTGATCGTGCTGCCGGACATGAGGAACACAAATCGATCGGCGGGCGACCATTTAGACCAGGTATTATATACCTATGCTGTCCAGAACTAGCACCGCGTAGTTCATTTGAATGTAATGAAATCCGTCATGTTTGTATGAAAATCTGGTATTTTATATGATTTCCATCATTATTTATATGAAATATCAGTTTGTCTATGTGTTTGCATGAATTTCATCCGGTTGGTTGAGTTGTTGTCATAATGTGTGCGGCTATGGTGGATGCCGTAATTTGCGTGTCACCGGTCGGTCTGCGGGCGGCTCGGGCGGCGTTGTGGGACAAAAAAACACAGCTCGTGCGAGCTCGTCTCCAACGTGCGCGCTGGAGGATGCATGACAGCATGAGCACTCGGGCCATTCCTCGTTCATCGGTGGCAAAGGCACCGGTGGAGAAAAGGGTCGCCAATATTTTGGCTACCCCGGGCAAGATCCAAACAGCCCCTCCCAATAGATTCAAATCCCTCGTTCGCCGTGGAATTTTGCCATGTGTTGTTTTCATGGACTAGCAAGATGCCCGTGCATTGCACAGAACATCAAGATGCATTTTTTTACAAACTCCCGCATGCATGCAAGGGATAATTAATGTCCTCCTTTACTAGTACCATGAGGCAAACACCATTTATATTGCATCGATTAGTGTTAGTGGCCTTGTATATCTGCAAATTGTAATTTTGATAGTGGCCCCTTGTATATAAAAATGGAGGGAGAAAGATGAGAGATAAGGTGAGGAGGAGTGGGGCGTGGTGGTGACTGGTGGTCGGACTGGGCGGAGGCATGGGGATGGACGACACATTATGTCTAGGTTTGTATCTCTCTCACACACACCCACGTAGGTGGGGGACGTGCACGCAGAGAAGAGGTGCACGCACGGCGCACGTACTCCCGTCTCTTTCCCAACCACACCCGCGCGGGTACATGGTAGAGCTCATTTCTGTATGAAAAAGGTAGCCCACGTGGTAATTTGGCACGTGTACTGGTTGTCCACTTGGTGGAGGGAGGATCGTCTACCACGGGTGAACAAACAAATTGTGACTTAACGCGTTATGTTAAATTAAAAAAAAGAGGCAAACCATGTGGGGCCTACCTTAGAGGCAAGGCTCTATACACTTGAGTAGTTTTGATGTGTTTCGTCAACTCGCAGAATGAGGAGAAGCTTGCTTAGTACGCCGTCTCCCCCGCCCACGAGCGCGGTGGCTCACAGGATGAGGTGAAGCTTGCTTACTACGCCTTACGCCTACTCCCTCGCCCACGCGCGTGGTGGCTCATAGCACGAGGAGAAAATTTTACTACTCCCTCCGTTTACTCCTCGTCCCTACTACGTACTTTGGTTAGTACTCCCTCCATTTACTTATACAAGGCCACTATAAAAAATACATTTTGCATCTATACAAGGCCACAAATAGTAATCGAGACAAAAGTTACTACTCCCTCCTTTCCAGTTTATGGCTCAATTTCAAAATCTCTCCAACCAAGGTAGACGGTGAGTGGTCGAATTAATTTCGTATTTCGCACAAGTAATTAGTACGCTCGTTTTTCTCAAGAAGTTATGTTTACCGAGGCATTAATTAGAACGAATGCATGAATGACCACTAAATTTCCATGAACTTGTACATGCATTGGTTAGTTTCCTCTTGACACTGCTTGCGTCGGGTGATCTAACGCACCTCGAAATCCAACATGTAATGGTACTACTACTAGTATAGTAGAATTGAGACTTATCAAATGGAAAAACGAATGTTTTCTAGATGAGCCCTATAAACCCTAGTGGGTACGTACTCCGTAAAAACAGATTTTTCCAAAACTAAGTCGCTCCCTTTCATGAATTCTGTAGTATACTCCTCCGTCGACGCTCCCTTTCATGAATTATGTACTTCCTATCGCCGACATGTGGGACATATAGAAACCGGGTCGACGTGTCAAGCACCAAATAACAGTGCAGAACAGCAGGGGGACGCACCCCACTCGTACCGGCCCAGTAGTAGTAATGAGCAATGAGACGTCAAATCACAATGCCGCACTTTCCTAGATGGATGAAGCAACCATTATTTCACACTTCGGTTCGCCATCATCTCAAACCACGTACTAGTATTGCTTCTGCCTCAAGAGGGACACGCGCATTGCCTTGGTACATCATGACACGTGGGACCGCATGACAGGCAACAGGACGGGGTTAGAAAGTTATAACCAATCGGTGGATTCGTAAGCATTGGGATTTTCTCACTTCTCATGAGATTCTATTGAAGACAATAACGCTAGAACGATATGTAGCCAACTGTGCAAACACAAGATTTGTCACATTCTTCCTGCTGAATGCGAGGTTACTATTGTCCATCAGGCTTAAGTTTATCAGCAGCATGGTTTTGACGGATGGGTATGTCGAAGAGCAAAAAAAGGAGTTTCAGGTGGGCAAAAGAGCTTCTGAACGTGCCGGGCTTCTATTTACAACATATTGTGGTCATAATCCAGTAAATTTTACAACCCGGGATATTCATTCTATGGACCTGACCGATCCATTTGACTGTGACTGCCGAAAACAGTGCTGGAGTTAGATGTTGTTGCCCTTTTCAATCTGGTTTTTTTTGTAAACCTAATGAACAATTAACCCTCGTGCTTTTGTACAGTTTGTAAGTTGGAGTTCACTAGTAGAAAAAGGGCCTTCAGTCCCGGTTCATAAGGGCCTTTAGTCCCGGTTCTGGAACCGGGACTAAAGGGTCGGTACTAATGCCTATCCCTTTAGTCCCGGTTCAATCCAGAACCGGGACTAAAGGGCGCGGCCACGTGGAGCTCCACCTTTAGTCCCGGTTGGTAACACCAACCGGGACTAAAGGAAATTTTATGATTTTTTTTGAAAAAAAAATTTGAATTTTTTTGAATTTTTTTCTTGATTTTCAAATTTCTGAATTATTTTAACCTCTAGTCTGTAATCACCACCCCTCATCACTTCTCAATTTATTCTCTAATCACCCCTAATCATTCCAAATCATCTAACTTCCCGAACGGTCACCCATCCTCCCACTCCCCCAGCCTGAGCACGCTTAACTTCCGGGTTCTATTCTCCCTCGCTCCAAGTCTGCACTTGTTGTTTTCCTGACAATACTAAGATGTCAATCCTATTAACCTTCAGGAATTTTGCTTGAGCATGAAGTGACACATTTCATAGTTTTATTTTGAAACTATTGTTTTAAAAACAATAATTATTTAGTAACACTAATATTTCTTGAATAATTAGTTTGACCATTGTTTGACCACAGTTTGACCACAGTTTGACCAGATTTGACCAAAATTGAAATAACAGAAATAATTATTTAGTAACACTAATATTCTAGAATAATTAGCTTGACCATTGTTTGACCACAGTTTGCCCACTGTTTGATTTTTTTCGATTTTTTTCACTCTAGATCTTAAAAGCCCCATAACTTTTTTTCTATTATGTTTTCGAGGATTTTGAAAATGTTTAACGGGGTTCCCATATAAAAAAACTTTTCGAGTAGATGATTTTTCATCTGAGTTAGTATGCAAAAGTTATGCCCATTTTTACAAATTTCAGAGAGATTTTGCAAATAAAGTCAAAATTCACATTTGCAAATTTTCCCAACAACTAGACCACATATCACATGGGAAACTTATTTTCTTTTATTTTTTTGACATTTCCATCATTTTCTTTTATTTTTTTAAAACTGAAAAGGCGATCCACGGGGGGGGGTAGAGTTTGAAAATGGGACCTTTAGTACCGGTTCATGGAACGAACCGGGACTAAAGGTCTCAACCCCATTAGTCCCGGTTCGTGCCTCAAACAGGGATTAAAGGTCTAATCTTTAGTCCCGGTTTGAGGCACGAACCGGGACCAATGGTTGTGGGCCAGGAGCGAGGCCCATTGGTCCCGGTTCATCCCACCAACCGGGACCAAAAGGTCCAGATGAACCGGGACCAATGGCCCACGTGGCCCGGCCAGCCCCCTGGGCTCACGAACCGGGACCAATGCCCCCATTGGTCCCGGTTCTGGACTGAACCGGGACTAATGGGCTGACCCGGCCTGGACCAAAGCCCTGTTTTCTACTAGTGGTTAGATGTTCCTGCCCTTTTCAACTCGGCTATGACTGTCATATTTTCTTTGAAACAAGGAAAATGGCTTGCCATTTGTTTAATTTAGAGTGAAATATTGTAACAAATCCAAACCAAGAGAAATAACATCACTCTCGCCGGCTGCTTGAGCTCACTGTGCATTACAGAAGCCAAGTGATTAGCCCCCACCAGCACCCACAAACTTATTTCGAACTAGCACATCAAATGGACTGTAAATTTCCATAGGAAAGGTTGCATAACCGTGACAGATTTGGATTCTGACATTTGGGACCTGCGAGGAAATAGCCTATCCAAGGTGGTGTCGACTTACTAGCCAGTCAACAAACGATTCTTCCTACCAGCCGTTGGATTGACATCCAACATCTGTCGTGTATCTTATATCTCTTGTCTTCTTCTTTCTCCAATCACCCAAACCAAACCACCCCGTCGGCTCCGCCTGCTCCCGCCTCCCATGGCTGGCTGCGCCTCCGCCGCCCTACCGTACGTACCCTCCATTGTTGGCCAGTCCCTCCCTCTATTCCCCCACACATCCTGTTATTCTCTGGCGACGTCAGCCCCAACACGCACCCGCGCCCGAACCAGTCAACCCTCGTACTCCCCTCCGCCTGCGACTGGACCGGCGAATCTTTAACGGATCCTGTTCGTTCCGTCCGAGGCCTCACCTCGTCCTCCGCCTTGCGGCCTTGGTTCGCTCGCCGTGCGCGCTGCGCCGCCCTCTTGCGTTGTCAACATCGTCAACAACCGAGAGGAACAAGGAGATGACTGTACGTGGAGAGGATGATAGTAGGGACCCACCAGCGGCATGGCAGTATGCAAGCAAGTGCCTCTATAGTACAAGCCCAAAAAATATAGTTCCTCCTAAAGGTTGGACATCTGGGGCTCACGCCATTGTCAACGTAGTCAATAAACGAGAGAAATACACTACGAGCGGCTGACACCAGGGACCCAGCAAGTCGCGCAGTTTTTTTTTTGAGGAACAAGCAGTTGTTATTTATACTAGTTTTAGCGACGGATCAGGGTAACAACGGGGCTACGCGGGGGCTGTGGCCCGTCTAGCCAGGGATTTATTTATGTTTACCACATCATGAGCCCAGCTGTGTTTTTTTCTTGCTGAAAATGGCTAGCCCAGTTCTATTTTTTTTAAGAAATACCCAAACAAGTCCTACTTGCTTTATCGGCCCTGCTGGTCTGCAAATCTTTCAAGACGAGGAGGGTTTCATTCGGTTTGCCCAGAAATGGGTTGTACATTTTTAAAACACATCAAACCGGGAACTAGTTTCAATTTTTTTATTATAAGATCTTAAATTCCATTGATTTTTATGCGTGGACAATTATTTGGATTTTATATTTATATAAATTATTTTTCAAAATAGTTTGAATGTGAATCGATATTTCTGGATTAAAAACAGTTGACCGCACCGAAATATGCAAATTTTCGTATACTTTTTAACTGTGGCCACAATATGGGATGTGATGCTAACAAAAAGAAGATGAGCTCCAAGAAATTCTTAAGAATTAGCAAATGGGTTGTACATTATTAGAAATAATGCAGATGGGCTGTATGCTGTTTTCCACAGATTTGAGGCTGACTTGTGCGCCTACTACAGGTTGAGGCGTATGCTTTCATAAAAAAAGGTTGACGCACACGCAACGCCCTGTTAACTTAGTCAACACACGAGAGCAGTGACTGTTGGATGTCCATCCAACGGTTGTCGTGCTTCTTCAATCTCTTCTCTTCATGCTCAAGCCGCTCAAACAAGCACCGGCGGGACTGCCTGCTCCCTCCTCCCGCGGCCGGCTATGCTGCCACGCAGGCCTCACGGCCCCACCGTACTCCCATCGCTGGCCTAGCCATCCCTCTACTCACCCACACATGCTGTTATTCTCCGGCGACGGCAGACGAACCAGTAAACCCTCGTACTCCTCCGCGTGGGAAACAACTACCGAGTATTCCCTGGGTCCGTGTCGTTCCCTTCCTAGGCCTTGCCGTCGTCCACCGCCCTGGTGCTCTCAGCGCGGCCTCGTCAACGTGGTCAATGAACGACATCCATCGGAAGTGGACTGTATGTGGACAGGCTGACAGCTGGGTCCACTGTCGCACACAAGGAAATGCCTCCTTATTACGCGCAAAATAATGATTCCTCCACCTGACAGCTAGGACCCACAGGAAGGGCCTCTGTATTTCGTGAAAAAAACGTTCCCCCCGCTGACAGGTCGGACCCACCAGCTATATCTTCGCACGCAAGGAAGTGCCTCCTTATTACGCCCAAAAAAATGAATACCCCCCTACTAGTTGGGACCCACCATATTGTTGGGCTGACTTGTGGGCCTATCAAGTTGACAGGGACGGACAGCTTTGTCAACTTAGTCAATACTCCAGTGACCGTATGATGTCCATCCAACGGCCATAGTGCTTCTTCAACCTCTGGTCTTCTTGCTCCAGCCGCCCAAAGCAGCACCGGTAGTGCCGCCTGCTCCTGCCTCTCGTGGCTGGCTGTGCTACCGCGGAGGCCTCACCGCCCCCATACTACTCCCACCACTGGCCAGGCCATCCCTCCACTCACCCACACCCCCTGTTATTCTGCGGTGACGGCAGCCTCACACCGCAGCCAAACCAGTGAACGCTCGTACTCCTCTCCGCGTGGGCATCCAATGTCGCGTCTTGCACGGCTCCGCGTTGTCCCCTTCCTAGGCCTCGCTGTCGTCCACCGCCGTGGTGCTCTCGGCGCGGCGTGGTCAATGTGTTCAACGACCGACTTCCATCGGAAGAGTACTGTACGTGGAGAGGCTGACAGCTGGGTCCACGGCAGCCGCAAGGAAGTGTCTCCTTATTACGCGGAAAATAATTATTCCTCCACCTGACAGCGGGGATCCGCCGGATGGGCCACCAGTATTTTGCCAAAAAAATCATTTCCCCCTGACTGCTGGGACCCACCGGACGGGCCATCGTATTTCACGAAAAAAACGTTCCCCCCGCTGTCAGCTCGGACCCACCGGAAGTGCCTCCTTATTACGCACAAAAAAATGAATACTCCCCTGGCTAGCTGGGACCTACCTTGCTGGGAGGCTGAATTGTGGGCCTACTAAGTTGACGGGGATGAAGGGCTTTGTCAACTTAGTTAATATGAACGATTCTAGCTCCAGTGACCGTACGATGTCCATCCAACTGCCGTAGTGCTTCTTCAACCTCTGGTCTTCTTGCTCCAGCCGCCCAAAGCAGCGCCGGTCGTGCCACATGCTCCTGCCTCCCGTGGCCGGCTGTGCTACCGCAGAGGCCTCACCGCCCCCTAATATTCCCACCGCTGGCCAGGCCCTGCGGCGACGGCAGCCTCACACCGCAGCCGAACCAGTGAACCCTCGTAGTCCTCTCCGCGCGGGCTTCCACTGCCGCGTCGTCCCCTTCATAGGCCTCGCCGTCGTCCACCGCCGTGGTGCTCTCCGCGTGGCATGGTCAACGTGGTCAAGGAACGACTTCCATCGGAAGAGTACTGTACGTGGAGAGGTTGACAGCTGGGTCCAAGGGCCACAGCCCAGTTTTTTTGTGATTTGCCAAGTAAGTCGCTTTGTCAGGCATGTTGGGCTGCAAATCTTTCAAGACGAGGAGAGCTTTCATTCGGCTGGCCGAGAAAATGGCCCATCAGTAATGAGAAATGGGTTGTACATTTTTAAAACACATCAAACCGGCAATTAGTTTCAAATATCTTTTTTTGCATTTCAAGATTTTAAATTACATTAATTTTTATGCATGGAGAATTTGTTGGATTTTATATTGATATACATTTATTTTTAAAATCAGTTTGAATGTGAGTCGAAATTTCGGGATTAAAAACAGTTCGGACCGCACCGAAATATGCAAAATTTCGTATAATTTTTTAACCGTTGCCACAATATGGGCTGTAATGCTAACAAAAAGAATATGAGCTCCAAAAAAACCTTAAGAATTAGCAAATGGGCTGTAAATTATTATAAATAATGGCAGATGGGTTGTATGCTGTTTTCCACAGATTTTAGGCTTTCCTAAAAAAAGGTTGACGCACAAGCACTGACAGTTGGATGTCCATCCAACGGCCATTGTGCTTCTTCAATCTCTGCTCTTCCTGCTCCAGCCGCTCAAACAAGCACCGGCGGGACTGGCTGCTCCCTCCTCCTCGTGGCCGGCTGTGCTGCCGCGCAGGCCTCACCGCCCGACCATACTCCCATCGCTAGCCTAGCCATCCCTCTACTCACCCACACCTGTTGCTATTCTTCGGCGACGGCAGACGAACCAGTAAACCCTCGTACAGTCGTACTCCCCTCCGCATGGGAAACAACTGCTGAGTCTTCCCTGCCTCCGTGTCTTCCCCATCCTAGGCCTCGCCGTCGTCCACCGCCCTGGTGCTCTCGGCACGGCCTGGTCAACGTGGTCAACGACCGACATGCATCTGAAGTGGAATTTACGTGGAGAGGCTGACAGCTGGGTCCACGGCCACACGCAAGGAAATGCCTCCTTATTACGTGCAAAATAATGATTCCACCTGACATCAGGGACCCACCGAAAGGGCCTTTGTATTTCGCAAAAAAAACATTACCGCCGCTGACAGCTCGGACCCACCAGCTATATCTTCGCATGCAAGGAAGTGCCTCCTTATTACGCACACAAAAATGAATACTCCCCCTGTTAGCTGGGACCCAGTATAGTGGCAGGCTGACTTGTGCGCCTACTAAGTTGACGGGGACGGAGGGATTTGTCAACTTAGTCAATATGCACGATTCTAGCTCAAGTGACCGTACAATGTCCATCCAACGGCCGTAGTGCTTCTTCAACCTCTGGTCTTCTTGCTCCAGCTGCCCAAACCAGCGCCGATCGTGCCTCGTGCTCCTGCCTCCCGTCGCCGGCTGCGATGCGGCGGAGGCCTCACCGCCCCCTACTACTCCCACCACTGGTCAGACCATCCCTCTACTCACCCAGACCACTTGTTATTCTGCAGCGACGGCAGCCTCACACCGCAGCGAACCAATGAACCCTCGTACTCCTATACGCGTGGGCATCCACTGTCGCGTCTTCCCCGGCTCCACGTCGTCCCCTTCCTAGGCATCGCCGTCGTCCACCGCCCTGATGCTCTCGGCGTGGCGTGGTCAACGTGGTCAAGGAACGGCTTCCATCGGACGTGGACTGTACGTGGAGAGGCTGACAGCTGGGTCCACGGCCACAGCAAGGAAGTGCCTCCTTATTACGTGCAAAATAATTATTCCTCCACCTGACAGCGGGACCCACCGGACGGGCCACCGTATTTCGCGACAAAAACGTTTCCCCCTGACTACTGGGACCCACCAGCTACATCTTCGCACACAAGGAAGTGCGTCCGGGCAAAAAAAATGATTCACCCCCTGACTGCTGGGACCCACCAGCTACATCTTCGCAGGCAAGGAAGTGCCTGACAGTCGGAACCCACCTGGTCGAAGCGTACGTAGCGTTGTCATTCTGGTCGCGAACGTGTACGTACATACTGGTCGATGTAGAGGCGCGCACGTGTCGTAGTAGAGCCGCGCACGTAGCGTTTACACGTACGTACAACGTCCAGGGTGCAAGAAAGAAAATACGGCCACGTATGTGTACATACGGGTGGGGTCTCGAACGCCTACTCACGCATACGTACGGCCAGGGCTCGTGTACATGGCTGGGTCAAAATGGAGAAACAGCGTCGTCGTCGTGTTCATGGGGAGGCAACGGAATGCGTCGTGTTCATGGGGAGACAACGGAATGCGTCGTGTTCATGGGGAGGCAACGGAATGCGTCGTGTTCATCGGGAGGGCTTGGACGGAACAAGCGACGGAAACGAGGCCTGGCGTACCGCAGAACAGAGGAAACGGCCTTGTGTTTGACCGGCCACGTTCGAAACGGGATCTTGTTCATCGAGAGAGGTCTGGCGTACCGCAAAATGGAGGAAACGGACCTCCTACGGTCGAAACAAGGGTCCTGTTGATCGGGAGGGGTGTGGCGTACCGCAAAACGGACAAAACAGACTTGTGTTGGAGCGCTACGGTCGAAATAGGGGTCTAGTTCATCGGGAGGGGTGTGGCATACCGCAAAACGGGACTCCATGGGATACTGTTCATCTCCACTGTTGACCCCCTCCAGCCTCCACGAGCTACTGTTCATCCACCGTCGACCTCCTCCAGCCTCCACCTGCGACTGTTCATCCACGGGCTCCTGTTCATCCAGCCTCCACCGCGCGCTACTCCACCGGCTACTGTTCAACCAGCCCTCTCCACGGGCTCCTGTTCAACCACCCCTCCACGGGCTACTGTTCATCCTGCCCTCCACCGTCTACTGTTCATCCTGCCCTCCACGGGGTGGTCCTGTTCATCCAGCCCCAACCGGCTCGATCGATCGGGGTCCTGTTCATCCAGAGGCAACACCACGGGGTCCTGTTCATCCACCCCCACCGGGAACTGTTCATCCAACCCCCCCTCCCCCCCCCCCGCAACACTCACTGTTCATCCAGAGGCAGCATCGATCGGCTTCAGTTAGCAGCAATAGCGAAGGAATCGCTCGATCGGGTTCAGTTAACAGCCATCGATCGATCGCTCGGGTTCAGTAACGCGTAGCCTGCAGTGCAATCGCTCGGGTTCAGTTAGAGCCCAACGCCTCGCTCGGGTTCAGTTAGAGCCAACGCCTCGCACACACACGCGTACGTGTACGAGAGAAACACGCATCGCTCGGCCCCTGACCTCCCACCGTAACCGGGAACTCCCTGAAATTTTTCTCGCCCTCGCTTCTACCACGGTTTTTTCCGTCATGGACGGCCCAAATAATGTCATGCAGCTGCGTCTCCGGCCCGCCCAGGACGAAAAGCCCATTTTCTGTCATGGCTTTTTGTCATAGAAGTAGGAGCCCACCACATCTATGATGATACCGGGTTTTGTCACAATTATCGTCATAGAAGTGTCATATGTATGATAGAAAAAAATTTCGTTCGGCCCAAAATGTCACGCATGTGTCTTTTTTTGTAGTGCATGATGTTGGAAGGAACAACTCGCACTTGGCTGAAAAGTTTGCCAGCTAACTCCATTGGGTCATGGGCTGCGTTAAAGGCCCGGTTTATCCAGAATTTCAAGGACACGTGCAAGCAGCCCATGTCAATTGTGGACTTAGCCGCTTGTGTCCAAGAAGAGGGTGAATCGACAACCCGTTGGGTGCACCGGGTTTCAGAAATCTTGCATTCATCGGACCGCATTAATGCCGATACAGCAGTCTTAACGTTGGAGGGGAATTGTCGGTTCACGCCTTTGAAGCTGAAATTGGGACGGCTCAAGTGTCACTGCAATGACATGGGACGGTTAAGTATTCCGACTCTGATAGTACCAAGGACCCTGAGTCTAATGATGAAAAGCAGAGGAAGGGAAAGAAGAGTGGCAGTAACAAGGGGCAGCAGCATAACCCGACGGGTCATGGAAACAACGGTAAGCGCAAAGCAGATAACAGTTTGGATTTTGTGGCTAACACCAACACGCAGAATAATAATCAGTGTCGTAAGGGTAAACCGCTCCTGTGGAGTGGAGGATCAAGTGTCAATCTTGAGCGCCTGTGAAACCAGCCTTGTCAAAGGCACGAGACATGAGAGAGACCAGCCACACACCTTTGGAAGGATTGCTTTATTATGTGGGAGTTCAAAAACTCAGATCTTTTCCAATACGATCATGGGCAGCCTGGCGGTTCAGGAGGCGGTTCTCATGGGCCGGGTTATGGTGGAGGCAGTTCTGATTCGGGACTTCAAGGCAACCAAAGTCGACATGGCAATCAAGGCAGCAAGGGCAACCAGGGCGATTATAATCATCAGGGGAGTCAGCAGCAGCGACGGCAATCGGGTTACCAGAGCAATCCGGAGCAGTTGAATAGTGGGCAGTATCATGTCTTCACCACTAGCTTATGCAAGCGTGATCAGAAGCTTCATAAAAGGGCAGTAAACTCTGTTGAACCGGCAGTGCCCCGTTATCTGCGCTGGTCTGAACAACCCATTTTGTGGTGTCGAGAGGATCATCCACCCCGGGTTGATAATCCGGGTCATCTGGCATTGGTGGTGGCACCTCAGGTTGGGGGGGTATAAGTTCACCAAGGTGCTCATGGATGGAGGGAGCAGTATCAATATCCTTTATTATGAGACCTTCCGTCGCATGGGGTTACAGATAAAAATCTTAAATCATCGAACACTATTTTCCATGGTGTGGTGCCTGGTAAATCGGCATACCCAGTTGGTAAGATAGCTCTAGAGGTTGCTTTTGGAGATGAGTATGATTCAAGATCAGAGACATTGACTTTTGAAGTGGTGAAAACCAAGAGCCCATATCATGCCCTGTTTGCAAGGCCCTGTTATGTTTTATCTGCAGCTCAAGATGCCAGGTCATAAGGGGACCATCACAGTACATGGGAGCCGTAAGATTGCTTTGGAATGTGAAGAAGGTGATGCGTCCTATGCTGAGTTGGTTTATGCAACAAAGGAGTTGAAGTTGTACAAGGACAATGTTGATCCGGCAGATATGACTTCTCTTAAAAAGCCAACTACAGAGCATGATCCGGCCTTGAAGTTTAAAGTGGCTGATGAGACTAAGCCGGTTGACTTTGTTCCTGGCGATTCATCCAAGCAGTTCAGCATCAACGCTAACTTGGATCCGAAATAGGAAGGCACTCTCATCGAGTTCATCCGTGAGAACTGGGACATCTTTGCATGGAAACCTTCTGACATGCCAGGTGTACCGAGGGAACTCGCTGAGAACACTCTTAATATTGATCCTAAGTTTAAACCGGTCAGACAGTTTCTCCGCCGCTTCAATGAAGAAAGGCATAAGGCTATTGGTGAGAAGGTAGCCCGGCTCTTAGCAGCAGGGTTTATTGTGGAGGTTTTTCACCCTGAGTGGTTAGCTAAATCGGTGCTAGTACTTAAGAAGAACGACACTTGGTGTATGTGTGTGGACTACACAGATGTGAACAAGGCTTGTCCAGCTGATCCCTTTGCTCTCCCTCGTATTGATCAAATCATTGATGCTACAGCGGGTTGTGAGCGTTTGAGCTTTCTGGATGCTTATTCTGGTTATCATCAGATCAAAATGGCAGTTAAGGACAAGGAGAAGACAGCTTTTATAACTCCCTTTGGAGCCTTCTGCTATGTATCTATGCCTTTTGGGCTCAAGAGCGCCCAGGCGACTTATCAGCGCTGCGTGCAGAATTTTCTTCATAATCTGATTGGGCGCAATGTTCATGCTTATGTGGATGATATTGTGGTGAAGTCCAGAAAGGAGCAGACATTGATAGATGACTTAAAGGAAACTTCTGATAATCTCCGGGATCTATAAGATGATGCTTAATCCGGCCAAGTGTGTTTTTGGTGTTCCGACAGGCAAGCTCTTGGGTTTTCTAGTGTCTAACTAGGGCATTGAAGCTAATCTGGAAAAGATCAAAGCTATTATGTCTCTGGCTAAACCGGCGTGTATTAACGATGTTCAACGTCTGGCAGGTCGTATTGCAGCATTGAGCCGGTTTATTAGCCGATTGGGAGAGAAGGCTATCCCTCTATACCAGATGATGAAAAAGACATATAAATTTTTCTGGAGTGATGCTGCTAATGCGGCGTTTGCAGACTTGAAAAAGCAGTTAGCTGAGCCACCTGTCCTTGCTGCTTCGGTCGATAAAGAGTCGCTGTTGTTATATGTGGCTGCTATTGCCCGGGCTGTCAGTGTGACCATTGTGGTGGAGCGCAAGGAGGCAGGGAAGGAGTATCTGGTTCAACGGCCGGTTTATTATATCAGCGAGGTACTTATTGAGTCTAAGCAGATGTACCCACATTGGCAGAAGCTGGTGTATAGAGTTTTTATGGGAAGCCGGAAGCTCAAGCAGTATTTTCAAGGTCATCCCATCACTGTGGTCAGTTCTGTCCCTTTGGGAGAGATAATCCAGAACAGGGAAGCAACTGGCCGGGTTGCCAAACGGGTCATCGAGCTTGGACCTCACGGGTTAAGGTATATGCGTCGCACGACAATAAAGTCCCAAGCACTTGTGGATTTCATCAATGACTGGACAAAATTACATGCGCCGGAAGAAAAGCCAGATAACACTTATTGGACTATTCATTTTGATGGGTCCAGGCAATTGGAGGGCTCAGGGCTGGAGTCGCGTTAACTTTCCCACGAGGTGATAAGTTTTGTTATGTTCTCCGTTCAATGTTCCCTTGCACTAACAATGCACCTGAATATGAGGCCTTACTTCATGGTCTTCGAATTGCTAAGGAGATGAATTTAAGCCGGGTTAAGTGCTTTGGTGACTCGAACCTGGTGGCTGAGCAAGTATCTGGTACTTGGGATTCCAAGGACCCACTTATGGCAGCATATCGTCGAGAGGTGGATATTGTTGCTGGTCACTTCAAAGGTTATCAGGTTGATCATGTGGACCGGCAAAAGAACGAAGCGGCAGACGCTTTGAGCCGTTTGGGTTCCCAACGTAAACCGGTGCCACCTAATGTTTTTCTGGATGTTTTGCATAACCCGTCGATCAAGCTACCTACAGAGGAGGATTTTCCTGTTCCTGATCCGGAGGCTCAGTTGGTGGCAGCTCTTCACATTATCACAGATTGGATAGTCCCATATTGGCGTATATGAACCGGGGCAAGTTACTAGAGGATGAAACTTTAGCCAGGCAGATAATCCGGCGATCCAAGTCAATGACCATTGTCAATGGAGAATTGCATCATTGCAGTGTAACAGGGGCGTTTCAGCGTTGCGTATCTCCTGAAGAAGGCTGCGAGATTTTGCGTGAGATCCACGAAGGAGATTGTGGTCACCATGCCGGTTCAAAGTCCCTAGTAGCGAAGGCCTTTCGTCACGGCTTCTATTGGCTGGGAGCTCATGCTGATGCTGAGGATTTGGTAAAAAGGTGTGATGGTTGTCAGAAGTTTTCATGCCAAGCTCATGTTTCGGCTCAGGAATTGAGGATGATTCCAATTACTTGGCCGTTTGCAACTTGGGGGCTTGATATGGTTGTGTCCTTTAAAAGTTCCAAGGATAAGAAGACCCACCTTCTAGTGGGGGTTGACAAGTTCACTAAGTGGGTGGAGGCAGAGCCAGTCAGTAAGTGTGATGCAGCCACGGCGGTTCAATTTATCAAGAAGGTGATTTTCCGGTTTGGTTTTCCACACAGCATCATAACTGATAATGGTAATAATCTGTCCAAGGGTGCTATGGAAGAATATTGTCAATGTAAGCACATCCGGCTTGACGTGTCATCAGTGGCCCACCCCCAATCTAATGGTCAAGTGGAGAGAGCCAATCAAGAGATCCTGCGAGGCATCAGGCCCCGGCTTATGGTTCCTTTACAATGAACGCCAGGTTGTTGGGTGGAGGAGTTACCTTCTGTGTTATGGAGCATCAATACCACGCCCAACAGATCTACGGGTTATACACCTTTTTTCATGGTTTAAGGAGCAGAGGCGGTTCTCCCTAGTGACATCTGTCATGACTCACCCCGTGTGGCGGCTTATGTTGAAGATGACAATGAGAAGGCATGACAGGAAGCACGTGACCTGTTAGATGAGGAGCGTGATATCGCAGTGGCACGTTCGGTGATTTACCAGCAAGATCTATGTCGTTATCACAGTCGTCGGGTTAAAACCAGAACAATTCAAGAAGGGGATCTGGTGCTCTGGCTCATCCAGGATCAGACTGATATGCACAGGTTATTCCCGCCTTGGGAAGGACCTTTTGTGGTCAGCAAGAATCTGCACAATGGGTCATACTACCTTATCGATGTTCGAGAGCACAAAGACTCACGTAAATCAGAGGTGGAGACCCACCGGCCGTGGAATATAGCTCATCTTCGGCCTTACTACACCGGAGCCATAGGCTCCTCTTATGTACATATTATTGACAATGTATATATTATGATGATCAATATAATAGACCGGCATCCCTGCTAAAGCAGGGTCTCTGCCGTTATTCTTTAAAATGTTTTTGGTTACATGGGGGCTTCTGTTTATAAAGCGGAGTTCTAATTACCCATGGATCCGGCTCATAAGCCACACATAAAAAAAACTTGGGGGATTACCACCCAAGGTCAAAAGGAGCCAAAGAGAGTCTCTTGCAAAGCACAACTCAAACATAGGCACCCATTGAGCACAGCTCAAAATATTACTAGGGGGCTCTTTGCTTCTACAAGAACAAAGAGTCTATAACCTTGTAATAGGCTATAAAAGCCAGGCTTGGAAGCCAGGTGTATTCACCTAAAACCCTGGGTTATCCTGCCTTTTTTAAGTAAGCCACTCCGCCCAGGTAATCCTGTAGACCCGTCAAACGTTTGACAAGTCAATCTTATAAAGACCCTAAACTTGTCATAGTTAAAAGGACGATTGGTTGATGTGAGGTCCATCTTATAAGGCTTTGTAAAATGGTTTAACTCAGTGGCCTGGCAGCCCATGAAAAGCCTCACAGTTTTTGCATATTTTCTTTTGAAATCTTTCTGATATTTCTTTTGAAGCGTTTTATACTAATCCGGTGTTTATTGACCTGGCCTGGCTATTGATTATAAGTCGGCCGAGCAAATTGAAAGTATTGCTGGTCTTTATTGACCCAGCTTCGCTGTCAATTATAAATCGTCAGGATGCACTCAGCTATAATCTGGCGTTCATTGAGCCGGTCCGGCTTTCGGCTACAAGTCGCCCGTATGATATACGGATAATCCAGTGTTTATTATAACCCGATACAACTTTCCTATAAACTGGCACAACATGAAGGAGTTGCCAGTACTCAAGGTTTGGGTTATCACCCTAACTACAAAAAGTTGGTAAACCAACGATGTGAATCAATATCACAAGTATGATATATCTCATATTTGATTATTCTTAAGTACAACCTTGGTTATAAACCCAGGTTATATATTGGGCAATATGACCTATCCGGCGATAAACCATCAGGACACTTTCAACTTGTTATATGCAGAAACAGGTCAAATAAAGCTGCTAAGGATCATAAGTAGACATAACATAAATCATGGCGGATTAACAGTATCACGCAAAGTGAATATGCACGATGGCATAGCAGACCAAGTTTTTAGACTAGCCTATTACAAGGCGTTTTCATGCCCAAAAGGATAATTGTCTTCTCAGCAAAGATTGCGGTATGCAGAAGGCTAAACCGGCCTCCAGATCACGATTCTTCGTCGGGCTGACTGGACGGCTGCGGATCCTCCTGTGCCGGTTCATCCGCCTCCTCTCCACCCAGCGGCTGGAAGTCAATGGTTGTCTAGTCGATTCCAGTTAGGTCCTTGAATTCAGCTTCGTCGCTTATAAGGGTGGAGGAGTCAACATCAGGGGCATAGGTATGCTTACGGATTGGCGGGATACGATATTCCACATCATGAGTTAGCGCAGCAAGTCGTTTGTTGTCAGCATCCACTACTGGAATCAGGCACTTTGCCATCTTCCATGGCAGATGGCAAAGCCACGGACGGCGGATGGCAAAGGGCTTTGCCATCTGCCAGCAGATGGCAAAGGGCCGGCTGAATAAACTCTGGTAAAGGCTTCTTTGCCGTCTGCTGGCAGATGGCAAAGGGCCTGTAGCCTTTGCCATCAGCTGGCCGATGGCAAAGCCTGAGGAATGGGGTTAGCCACGTTAGGGGGCTAACGGCGTGCTTTGCCATCCGCCAGCAGATGGCAAAGGCTGCAGGCTCTTTGCCATCTGCCAGCTGATGGCAATGGGTGCAGGATCTTTGCCATCAGCCAGCTGATGGCAAAGGCTGCAGGATCTTTGCCATCTGCCAGCTGATGGCAAAGGCTGCAGGCTCTTTGCCATCCACCAGCTGATGGCAAAGGCTGCAGGCTCTTTGCCATCCGCCAGCTGATGGAAAAGGATGCATGCTCTTTGCCATCTGCTAGCTGATGGCAAACAGAACAAATAGGCCAGACGAGCGCATTACAGGTTGCTGCCACGTGGCCTCTTTGCCATCTGCCAGCGGATGGCAAAGTGCCTACATTGCCTCATTTAATTTTGTTTTTTCTTATATCAATTCATTTTCATAGAAAATCAAACATATATATATATGACCAATATAGCATATTCAACACATATTACCAATAGTCATGAACGCAAATATATCCAACACATGTTACCAATAGTAGCAAGTTTCATCCATACATATACATAGTTTCATCAATATTACACAGTTTCATCATAGGTAGCGAGTTTCACAAAGTCAAAACAAAAACTAAAGACAAGCACTCCATCAACCCAAGCTTCCATGATCTGAAGCAAATCTACAAAATGGGAAAGAAGAAAGTTAGAAGAAGAAGACTAGAATAAGAAGATTATTATGATGCAACTTATATCTGTAAAATAGGTCATTTTGGAGCTAAGTATGGTTATTATGTCATTTTTGAGCTAGCTAAGCATACTAAGTCATTTTGGTGTAAAAAATGCTAAGTAAGGTCATTTTGGAACTAAGCATATATATTATGTCATTCTAGAGCTAGCTTAGCATATTAAGTCATTTGGAGGAAAAAATGCTAAGTATAGGTCATTTTAGAGCTATCCTAGGTTAAATAGGTCAATTTTGAGCTAGCTAAGCATATTAAGTCATTTTGGAGGAAAAAAATGCTAAGTATAGGTCATTTTCGAGCTATCCTAGGTTAAATAGGTCAATTTAGAGCTAATTAAGCAAAGCACTAGGCAAAACTTACCGTCAACCTGTAGGTGAAGGATCGGGGTTCTTGCTCGCAGTAGTGGCAGACGGAGGAGGATTGGGGTTCTTGCTCGCGCCAATGGCAGACGTCGATGCTTGTCGGGAGTTATGCTGTACCAAATTAAAGATCATTTGCAATGTCTTGTTAGCATGATGCAACTCAAATGTGAAGACTAATAAGTAATGTCCATTCAAATGAAAATCACCGTGTCCGCCGGAGCAATGACTGGCATCGGCGGAGGGGTCTGACCATTCTTCTCGCACATGGACTGCACATTTGGTTTTGACGAGTCGGTCATATTAGTTACTAATGAAAGGAACATTGCGTGCATGATTTAGCTAATATGTAGAAGAAATATACCGCGAAGAGCTCGTATATGGCCCGGTTAGCCAAGTCGTTCCGGTTCCTCTCCTCCTCCAAAAGCCTAGCCGTCCTCTCCTTAGTCTCCCCCTCCCTCTCCGCCGTCTGCCTCCTTTCCTCTGCCAGAAGCTCCTGGGTCTTTGCTCTCTCTTCCTCAATAGCAGCCTGCAAAACCACTCCTCTTTAGCATTGTAATCATCGACGGTCGCAGACATAATGTAATAGAGGAAAGGTATCTGATTCTGTATAACTAACCTTGATTTCGAGATCCATTGGCCATGGACGAGGCCTTATCTCAGGATCGGAGCTCGTCTGGCGCCTCTTGATCTGCGGGAGAGTGCTAGTACAACGTATCAGTCCATCCCCAATGGCTAACAAGCCATGGTTCCTCCCGCCACCAGATATCATCACCAGCTCAGGATCAATAGGCTGGCTCGGGTTAAAGTCCGGCCCTTTCCTCGCCTTCCCCTCGTCTCTGTACCTCACGAGCTTGTTGTGGGAGGCGTGGTTGGTGAAGTTCTTTGGATCATCAAGATCAGACTCAGAGAATGCCTTGGCCTTCTTATATGGGGCACTATGGGCCATGGCATATAGGTCGAACAGCTCTGGCACATCCGTCTTGTTGTGTCACGCCTAAAAGAGAGGAACAAAGTATTGGTTAAGGGCTCAAGCTAGCATGAAGACTGAATTTCCATGAATCATGAAGCAAACCACATACCCAGTTATCGCCATACTGATATAGGTTGAAGCTGCCTTGATGGTGTGGCACGTCGCTCATTTTGCCACGTCGATCCTTTGCATTGTTGTGGGTGGATAGCCATTGGGGAGAGCACCACTCATCCACCAATGCCTCCCAACAATCCAGCCTATCCGCACACCATCTCGGGAGCACCTAAGTTAAGTAAGAGAAATTTGAGAGCTACGCCTACGAATCAAATCAAGGAAACTAAATTCAAGGCCTTAAGAACAGGTAATTACCTTCATGTACTTCTCCTTACTCAGATACTTTGTGCGGCACTTCGACTTGGACATCCTAATACCAATCGACGCGAAGTAGTCTCGAGTAGCCTGCATCCGAGCCCCGTTCCGCCAGTTTTGAAGTAGTCGCCTGCACTCCGCTTCAATAACCCGAGCCGCGGCCTCCTCCTATCCCTCAGCACACCTGTAAAAGGTCTGCAATCAAACAAGAAAACACGGATTAGTACAATCACTAGGGTTTCCAATCAAACAAGAAAACACAATGTAGACGAGAGAGGAAAAATTACCCAAAACGTCTGGATCACAACGTCGGCCACCTTGTGGCACTCGACACCACCGATCCTCTCCCTGGCGGGGCCGGGGAAGCCAAGTAGTGCTCCCAGGTCATTCCTAGCTCTGGAACCTGGCCCTCACTGGGCAACGTGACCCACCCCGGGAAGCTCTGGTGACAAATCACACCAAGGACTGTGTTAGACCTGCGGACACCATGACCGTGTTTCCAAGACCTGAAGTATGACAAGGCTAACGCATTAGATATTCAAAAAACGTGAAGGCAAAAGGTTAAAAAAGAGTAAATGCACTTACTTCTCCCCATCACGCGTAATCAACCACCTCTGGTCATGGGTCACCGGGGTGGGCGGGAGCTTTGTATCACCATGCTGGTAGACATTGCCCCCCTCAACCAGCTCACTCTCGCTATAGCTATTAGAACTATAGCCACCCTCGTCACCATCAGCATGGCCACTCGACTCCGGCCAGTCCCCCAATCGGTTCGGCTGCGACGTAGCCTGATCCAGAGTCTCGTGGGACGGAGCCTCAGGGACCGGAGTCTCGTGGGGCGAAGGCTCGTCGGCCCGAGGCTCGTGGACCGGGGTCCGAGACGGGTCCACCTCAGGCGACTCCATCTCAGACGGGGCAGTCCTGTGGTCAGGTGAACCAGCTGAGGGTGGCGGCGAGGAAGGTGTAGTGGCAGCCTTCCTACCTCTCCCGCCACCACTTCCACCTTTACTAGCCTTCTCCTTCTTCTCCCCCCCCCCCCGACCTCTCCCGGCCAAAGAAGAAGCGACCGCCGGTGGTGTCTTCATACTGAGATCTAGAGCTCTCCGGAGGGTCTGGGGTGGAATGGAACTACCCCTCCCACCACGCGCCGAGGAAGGAGCCTTGGAGCGCTCTCGACCCGTGCCAACCATCTGTCAACACCTGCAATGACAAAGAGTAAACAAAATTAGTACAACATAAAAAAAGAATACCTGACATGAATAATAATATGTATATAATTTAAGTGTATCATCATCATGAACATAAAAAAATGAAATACCTAACATGAACTATAATATTAATCTTCATCATCTATATATGCTTCAGGGTCAATAAATGCATCATCATCATCACTATCAGTAATGACGTGCTCATCATCATCATCAATAAATGCATCAACATGTGGAAGGCCTCCTTTACGTAATTGGTCAAGCATTGACAGGTCATCCGTAGCAGTAACCTCTTCTTGTTCTGGCTCTTCTTGTTCCGGCTCATGCTCGGATTCACTGTCGCTGTCTACTTCAATGTTCTGGGGTGAAGTAGAGCGGTTCTTGAAATGTTTTTTGGAAAGACGTGTTTCTTGGAAGAACTCTCCTTCATATGTGTCTGGGTTAATGTGAGGTTCATGATCCTCTTCATTGGGGGGAGGTGGTCTAACATGTGGCGGCACTTCATAAACAACATCCCAACCATTGAGATCTGGATCACTTTGGCAAGCCCACTGTAGATAGAAAACTTGGGTTGCCTGTTGAGCCGTAATATAGACATCGGGAACATCCAAATGGGTGCTTTGTTTGATTTCGACTAGCCCTAAATGTTCATGAGTCCTTCTAGTCTCGTTTGGCTGGAACCAATAACATTTGAAGACTACGACGTTCGGTGGGTTTGCACCATAGAATAGAAGTTCATAAATTGCTTCAAATCTTCCATAATACTCGGTATCTCCTTCGTCGATAGCAGAGACACAACAATTTGTAGACTTTCGGTCGGCCATAGATAGCTCTTTAGCATAGGTACGAAAGCGATACCCATTGATGTCGTATTTGTCAAATGAACGGACCTTATAGTCAAAACCATTAGCGACTTGTCTCAATTCGGCGTCCATAGACTCTGAACTAGCCGACAAGTTTAATACAAAATGATTGTTGCATTAGCTGGAAAATAGATGAAGAAATGAAATGGTCTAATGGAAATTACCGTTTGTTTGAACCAAGAGATGAAACCGGGATAGCCGCATCCATGCATTGCCAGAAGCTCATACTCTTCGACGGAATCCTTTTGGATCACCGCTCCATACGAGAATTTGGCGAGATATCGACTGTATCAAATATCCGGGAATAAGAGCAGTTCAAAGGAATTAGAGGTTGCGAAACAATGTACCGAGAACTTACTCGATGTACGGTCGCACTTCTGTTAGATTGTTCAAGATATACAACGTAATGGTCCGCCATTCGTCGACATCCAACAATAAGGGAGTATAAGCACCGGTTGGTGCGAGCTTCCCTTTGAATAGGCTGAGGTTGGATCCACCCTTTTTAGGGTCGCCAGCATTGTACCGAGGCTTCGGATTATGCAAATGATGATTTTTGGCTTCGTAGTGTGCTGTCACGAAGTTTGCCGCCTCAGTAATGAATGCCTCAGCCATCGATGCTTCAATTCAACATTTATTTTTACATTTTGCTCAAAGTGTCTTCTGCATCCTCTCAGTTGCGTAGCACCAACGATTCTGCATAGCCCCCCCCCCCAATCGTGCCTCGGTCGGGAGATGCAAAATTAAATGCTGCATTGGATTAAAGAAGCCCGGTGGAAAGATCTTCTCTAACTTGCAGATCAACTCCAGCGCCAACTCTTCCAGTTCTTCTAGCAAGCCAGACGATAGTTCTTTCGCACAAAGAACATGGAAGAAATAGCTCAGCTCTGCCAGTACTAGCCATTCATCCTCAGGGATAAAGCCACGCAACAGCACCGGCATTACCCGCTCAAGCCATATGTGCCAATCATGACTCTTGAGACCAAATATTTTTAATTTTTCAAGGCTCGCTCCCCTCTTTAGATTCGTTGCATACCCATCGGGGAACATCAACTCGTTTTTCACCCACAGGATAATTTCCCTCATATCTGGCCTTCCAAGATTGAACCATGCCTTTGGCTTCGCCCAGTTCTTCGTTCCTTTCAGTTGTCGCATGTTTTGTAGCGGTCTATCACATAGAGCCTCCTTGTCGACTCTAGCCTTAGGATTATCCTTTGTTTTCCCCTCTATGCCGAACAATGTACCAAAGAGGACCTCGCCGACATTCTTTTCAGTGTGCATCACGTCGATGTTGTGTGGGAAAAGGAGGTCTTTGAAGTAAGGCAGGTCCCACAAGCATGTCTTGTGAGTCCAGGCGTGTTCCGAATTATACCCCTTGAAATACCCTGGATGCTTTGGATCTGGCTCGAGAGCGTTTAACTGATCTAGAGTCTGTTGGCCTGTCAACGCAGGTGGTGCAGAGTTTTTGACAACTCTACCTTTGATGAAGTTCTTCTTGTCTTTTCTGAACTTATGACAAGGATCCAGGAACTGTCTATGCATGTCGAAGCAAGAAAACTTGCCACCCGCCTGCAACCGACGAAACTCAAGAGCTGCCTTGCATGTGGGGCACGGGAACCTACCATGCACACACCAGCCAACGAATAGCGCATATGCCGGCACGTCATGCATCGAGTACATGTACCACACACGCATTAGGAAGTTTTTTTTGTAGTGGCGTCGTATGTCTTGATCCCATTGTCCCAAGCTTCTTGCAATTCATCCTTAAGCGGCTGCATGTACACATTCATACTCTTCCCCAGATAGTTGGGCCCCAGAATTATCAACGTTAGGAAAATGTTCTTTCTTTGCATAATCTGTCCGGGAGGGAGATTGAGTGGAATGACAAATACATGCCAACAGTTGTATTGGGCTGCCATCATACCAAACACGTTGAACCCATCTGTGCTTACGGCAATTCGAGGATGCCTTGGATCTGCCGCTTTAGCATGATGTATTGCATCGAAGCGCTTCCACGCAAAACCATCTGATGTGTGTACCAACATCGGCTCCCCATCTGCATCCAGTCCGGTTCTTTTGCCCAATTTGTGCCATGTCATCTGTCTGGCCGTCTCTTCGACCATGAAAAGACATTGAAGTCTTGGTATGATTGGCATATACCGAAGAACATTAACTGGGATTTTCGTTCGACTCTTCTCACCCATACCGTTGTCTACCACAACATACCTGGAAGACTGGCAAACGGGAAAATACTTCAAGTCCGCATACTCAAGCCTAAATAAGGCACATCCTTTCTCACAGGCATCTATCTTCTCATAGGGCATCTTAAGTACGCGAAGGATTTTGCCCGACTGGTACAGGTTTGCAGGCATTACATGGCCTTTGGGTGGAAAGCGTCCAAATAGTGTCATCATCGCGTCGTAGCATTCTCTGCCCAAGTTGAATCGAGCCTTTAGAGCCATTACTTGTGCGATGGCATCCAGCTGACAAAGCTCAGTGTGCTCGTGGAGAGGACGTTTTGAAGACTCCAACATATCATTGAAGGCCTTTGCAGATTCCTCCATCTCATCATCCGAATCCCGAGCATCATCAAAGTCTTCCACCATGTCTTCCATCCCGGTACCGTGCTCGTCAGTGCGACGACGGCCCTCCTTAGCTCTGGCACATTGGGCAGACCCACCATGAAATGTCCAGACCGTATAATTAGGCGTAAAACCCCACTTCTGTAGGTGTTTGCTCATTTCAAACTCCGACCGCTTATGATAGTTGTCGCACTCAACACAGGGGCACCAGGTTTGTCTCTGTCCATTTGCAAATGCGACTCTCACAAACCCCTTGGTCTTTATTATCCATTCGTGGGTCATGTCTTTCTGACTAGTGTGACCGGTGTACATCCACGCACGATCACTCATCTTGCCTAGCTACTAGACACACAAGAAATATATACATAATTCAACAAACCATATTCATCAGTTAATAGAGTTTGTCAGTTTTATTACGCCCATGCAACCTAGACGCTAATAGGTAAAGATAGGTCCTAATCCCACCCAAGTATGTGTAGATTGGGTTCGTTTTCCCATGCTCTACTCCGGATCCAACGCAAAATTTCGGCAGCATCTCCTCGCTGTTCTCCTGATACACATCTCGGCAATAAGCAGAGAGGATGTGTACCCGGAGAACAACAGAGAGGCACTGACGAAATTCTGCATCGGATCCGGAGCAGAGCATATGGGAAAACGAACCCAATCTACACATACTCGGGCTGTCCATGGATAACGTTGGACAATTCGAAAGAATCACGGTTATAAATATGCAAATGCATGCATATTTATAGATGTAACCCTTTCGAACGGGAGACGCATAGTGGTCATGCATACTGATGATTCAATCTACCTATAGCTAGCATGTTTCATCGGCACGAAGACCGGAACATAGAAAATGATTGGGGGAGGAGGAGATGTCATTTGTGCTCACCCACGAACATCGGGGCAGAGCTCGTTGAACGCACGGGGAGGTCGTCGAACCCCAGACCCTCGCAGCGACGAAACAACTGCACATTTAAATCCACCCGATCAACACAAATATACATGCCTTTCAGTGTGCAATTAAATAGTCTGTCCACTGTACAATGTGATTTTTTTCAGTAGGGGTATAGGTGAGAACTCATAGACATCTTACCTTGGGCAAGAATTGGGCAAGAAGTGCTCAAGCGAGGAAACAAGAGTGATCAAGGCTGGATCAAGCCCAATCTCCTCCTTTGCCTCCCTTAATGTTGTTGCTGCATCATCAGCATCACCCTCCTCTGCCTTTCCTCTGGGCAATGCAACCTCCCCTGCAAATCTCAAGTGGAGAAAACAAAATCAGATAGGGTTTATCCAGCTCGTGTCTAGGTTGGTATCTATTTGTGAACCTGATTGTTCAAATATAAAAGCTAATTAAGCCAAACCAGCACTAAACAGAAAAAGCTAGGTTAAAATCCACTTAAAATTAGGGAGTGTCTATTTAGTACTTGATTGTTTTTCAATTCGGTAACATTCACATTTCCTGACAAATAAACGGAGGACACTTGTATGTCCAAAAAAACCCACCCCGGCGACTGTATGCTTTCTATTTCTAAAAAATGGGTCGGGCTAGACTGTCACCCAGTTTCAACTAAACCTGAACCACAAATACCCTGGACCATGGTGAACAACTGCCCATCAGCTTGCGACCCACCAAACAGCCGAGAGCAGATCGTGTGCTCCGGAGTATCGAGTACTCCGGCTGCACCACGGACAGCAGAGCCGTTGGATTAAATATGTAGGTACAAGATTGAATCTGTACGCCCATATTACACAAATTGTAGAACGGCCCCCATATAACTACAGAATAACTATAACGTTCCAATTGTAGATGGGCCGCCCCAGATTTGGAACAGAAAGTATACGCACATAGTTGTTCGTTCCCCTAAAAAACGTAGCTGCTCGTTTTCAGTTATAAAAGGGATATCTGGTCATTTGAAGCTAATGCTTTCAGCGTCCTGACCTTCATCCAACAAACATGACAGCAGCTCTATAGTACAGATAGGACCATGTAATTTCCAAGATGACATACCAAAATAAACACAATACAAACAGATTTAGCAAGGTAAAGGTAATTCAAAGAAAATGAAGAATTAGTAAGCGCATAAACCAAAGTCTAAACTGAAAAAAAATCTGCATCAGGAACGTAAAGACGACAACATCAAGTGTATTAACCATCTTTGTCAAATTAGAAGGCAACGCAGCAAATACTGGACACATTTTAATCAGCGAGGAGCAAAATGTAAAAACCATTTGAGTCGTCATGGCCAACTTGGTAAATAGAGCAATGTACTGATGTTGGACTTTCATGGAGGCTACTTGCTCTGCAAACAAGAAAGGGCACTAGGAAAACCTGACAAAGGACATGGTACTATTTCAACTATGGTTGGGAATCTGTAGGAATACAGTGCCATTTTTTTACACCTTAATAAGGAAGGCCAAGTCAGGATCAACTAAAGCAGACATTGGAATACATATAGAAGTTGAAGAAAATGAAATACAAACAAACATCTTTGTTTCAGGAGCTGACAAACAAGCCACTTCCCCGTTAGAAACAGAGACTATGGCCCTTGATGTCGCTGCATAAATAATTTCCAAATTCATATGCAAGCAGGTCATTTTTCTGGTGGATAATCTGACTCTGGACAAGGCAAACCTATATGTTAATATCCAAACCGGGAGCAACAGATGTTGGAGAAGCATTGCAGCTATTTTGTATCTACATGGGGATATTTTGTATCTACATGGGCAAACCAAGGTCATCTTTTTCTGAATGTATATCAAGGTTATGTCGTACATATGTAGTTTTATATCAAGAAACAACAAGAAGAGAATTTTGTCAATTTTGGTTGAATTCCAATTGCAACTTCGACTGCAAGTCTGAACATTGTTTTTTGAAAGGGGGAAGACCCCGACCTCTGCAAGTCTGAACATGGACATGAGAAACTCCAAATTGCGTCCTGACCACGAAGGTCCAACACTTACAGTGTAAATCCCCTAGAAATTATAGTCCATATTAGCACAAGAATTTAGAAAGAAAAGTACCAGAGATTTAAACTACGGTGGATGGCGCGGTGGCAGGGAGGGCCACAGGGAGGGGGCGGCGCCATGGCCTGGCTCGGTGGAGGGGCGGGCGCAGGGGCACGCCGCGATGGCCGGGAGGGCCGCGGGGCACACCGCGGTGGCCGGGAGGGCCGCGGGGAGGGGGCAGCGCCGCGGCCTGGATCGATGGAGGGGAGGGCGCAGGGGCGGGCTGCGGTGGCGGGGAGGGCCGCGGTGGCCAGGAGGGCCGCGGGAGGGGGCAGCGCCGCGGCCTGGAACGGTGGAGGGGCGGGCGCATGGGTGGGCTGCGGTGGTGCTGGGCGGTGGCGGGGAGGGGTGGGCCGCGACGGTGCTGGGCGGTGGCTGGGAGGGGCGGGCCGGCGAGGTGTTGGGCGGTGGCGGGGAGGGGCGGGCCGGCGGGGTGCTTGGCACTGGTAGGGAGGGGCGGGCCGGCTGCGTTGCTGGGCGGCGTCGGGTACGTGGGGTGGGTCGCGCGGCTGCGGTGGTGGCTGGGAGAGGTGGGGAGAGAGAGAGGGGGGGCCGCGCTGGAAGAGAGAGGGGGAGAGAGAGTGGTGGGGCCGGGCTGGGAGAGAGGGGAGGAGCTTTTTTTGAAGAAGAAGAGAGGGGAGGAGATAGTCCCACCTCTTTGCCATCAGCCAGCGGATGGCAAAGGCCCATATCTTTGCCATCAGCCAGAAGATGGCAAAGCCCCACCTCTTTGCCATCAGCCAGCTGATGGCAAAGAATCTTTGTCATCGATTGGCTGATGGCAAAGAAGTGGGGCTAGTGGGCCGTTACAGCTCCGTTATCCACTGGGCCAACCCACTTCTTTGCCATCTGCCAGCAGACGGAAAAGATTCTTTGCCATCGGCTGGCAGATGGCAAAGAGGTGGGGTTGATTGGCCGTTACAGCACTGGACCCCACCCACCTCTTTGCCGTCTGCCAGCGGACGGCAAAGATTCTTTGCCATCGGCTGGCAGATGGCAAAGAACTAGCTGATGGCAACCAGGTTCTTTGTCATCTGTCAGTTCTTTGTCGTCTGTTTTTTGTAAGCTGATGGCAAAGACGTTCTTTGCCATCCGCTGGCAGATGGCAAAGAACTGACTGATGGTAAATTCTCTGTTTCCAGTAGTGATCATAAACCGCCTAATAATGAGAAAGATCTATTTCTTCAGCCAATTTGCTCGCTAATGGGCGCATTTCCTTCGTCAAAACTCGAAGATCGTCATTATCAAACTCTGACCTGTCTTCCTTTATGCTCGGATAGCCGCATCCTATGTTAGCCGAGTCAAGACCTGGTATCCAGGCTTTAGCCCAGATTAGTGCAGTCAGAGCACCTGCCCTTGCAGCTGATATTTTTAACTCGTCCAACTGGGCAGGAAGCATTGGCAGCTTTTCTAATGTTTCCTTGATCAGGGTTGGGGGTGGTTTGTTATGAGCGATAGTACAAATGATTCGTTATGCGCTGGTATATAACTGCTCTATAAGAGTATAGGCAGCCTTCAACTTCTTCTGCATATCAGAGCCCAGATGGGTAATGCGAGATCCTGCATCATTGCACATATTGATAAACTGGCAGTTTATGGGATAATACATGTTGAAGCTTCTCATAAGGGTGCTTACCAAACACAGCAGTGGTCATGGCATTGATTTGCCGCTTCAAGCCAGCCAGTTCTTCTGCTACCGGATTAAGGGTTGTTTCAGCGTCCTCCACCCGTTTTAGCAGTGCTACTTTTTCAGCATCCCATCCTGCCCGTTTGCTTTTAGAGCCTTCTTTCAGTTGTTGCATGGCTGTTAAAGCGCCAGTCAGCTCTTCTTTAGCCTTGGAAGTTTCTACTTGCTGGGACTTAATATTTTCCTGAAGGTCGGTGATTTGAGATTCTTTTTGGCTCAGATCAGCCTATAAGAGACATTTAATGAGTTAGAAGTGCATATTTGAAGTCCCAAGCACATAACATGTTATACACTTGGCACTTGGGAGCTAATGAATATGGCTTTTATCAACTGACATTTTAAGTCCCAAGCATATAACAAGTTATATACTTGGCACTTGGGGGCTAATGTATATTTGCTCAAGTCAAAGTTACGGATTTTTTCTTCCTCAATCGGTCTACAAAGATGGTTATCAAGAATTTTGGAAGCTTCATGATAGAAAGGTACCGATTCATCCTAAAGGTATGAACCGGTCCGTTGGGGGCTACACAGGCAAAGTTGAAGTTTTACGAAGTCCCGATTCACGTTGATATCATAAACCGGCCCTTGGGGGCTGCTGGAGTTGATATTAGAAATTGGACACAAGAGAACAATTATGAAGAGTTAACCGTGTTTACCTCATATCGCTCCTTCATCAGGCCCACTAAACCGGCCTCATAGTCGCGGCTTGTATACAGGCGGTTTAAGAAGCCGGAGTGAATCTCTTGGGCGTTGAGGTGGGCATAGCTGGATAAATCTATTTTCCACTTTCCCTTATCCATAGCAGAAAATTCTTCCTTGGCACTATTCTTTGATAAAGCGACAGGATTGCCAGGGGTGGTGTGGCCGATGCCAGTCACAATGACATCATCTGATTGGTCATCAGCCTCTTTGGCTAGGCTTGGCGTTTTATCTGCAGCTTTGGCCGGACTTGGCGGGTCAGTAGCATGGCTAGTGGCATCATCTTCCATCGGTTCAGCGAAGGTTTCATGATGTTCTGGTGGTGGATCATCATGTATAGCGTCAGCATTCGGCTCAGATTGTTCTGGGATCTGTTCTGGTTCAGTGGTCGGGTTATCATCAGTCGGTTCATCCAATTTGGCCCTTTTGCTAGGCCTGGCCTTGGCTCTGAAAGGAAAAGACATAAAGGTTAGTATAATAAACAAGTATAAAGCGTCAAGAGTTAAGTTTAAAGTGCTCACCCAGGAATAGTCTTGAGAGGAGGGATTTGTGTGGCAGTCGACTCGCCGGATGATGAATGAGGTGTTCCCTGATAGTTTGAATCAGACGGATTAAGAGGCTGCCTGAAATAACTTGCCTTGGGATAAGGAGTATCAGAAATATATGAGACCTCTGATTGACATTTCCGGGTTGAAGTGTTCAGTAAACCGGCTGAAGTAATTACATGGCCGCTGTGCCGGGTTGTGCGGCGAGCTTCATGCTACTGTTTCTTCAAAAGAAATTGGGATCCAGATAAGCTAGAGGGTGTGAAAATCTTACTTTCCGGATTTCTTGATGGGTTTTTTGTGTTGGTAGAGGATCTGAACCGGAGTAAAGAATAATTACCTCTACATCATCAGCTTGGCTGGCTTCAGCGTCATCCTGATAATAGTCATTCTCAATGAGGTGTATGAAAAAAGAACCAAGAGAATCAAGTTCTACCTCTGATTCCGGACTATCCAGATCATCATCAACGTTTGGTTCAGAGGATTCAACGGTTTTCTTCTTGGCAGGGTTTTTGGTAACCTTAGTCTTGGGGCGAGGTGTCTTTGCCGGTTTATCCTGTGGTTTTTTCTTCTAGAACGGATCATCACCCTGTCAAAGATTGATAATATTTTGAGGGAATATTTAAAAGGATTAGGTTAAAATAACATTTATATGATTCTTATAGCTGGCGGTTTATTGGAAGCGCAGAAGGGACTTAGCCCTATCTCGCTGTAGACAGCCTATGGTTCATTCAGTATTTTCTTAACAGCCTTAGTAACTTCAGCTTCTGTTAGCTGAATGTCCACATGCCATTGAGGGTGTTTTAAGTCACCTATGTACTCGCACATTACACCGGGGCGTCGGCTTAAAGGCAGAATACTCCAGGAGATCCAACAGCGAACAAAATCAATGCATGTTAAACCGTTTGCAACGAAGGCCCAAAGCTTTGAAAGCTGTGGAGCATACCTGGCTCGTTCTTTGGCGCTAAGTCATTGGGGAAACGGATGTGTGTTAGTAAGCCGATGAGGGCGATAACCCAGCAGAGGATTCTCATCAGTTGGAGACGTATCTCGGCAATAAAACCAAGTCTGATTCCAGTCCTTGGGGTGATTATGGTGCTTGGCCTGAGGGAAACTAACATCTTTGCTCTTCTGGATTGAATCCCCGCCAAGTTCAGTATTGGGCCCGTCTACAAATTCGGTACGGTAGTTTAAATAGAAAAAGTCCCTGAACAGTTCAACGGTCGGTTCTTCTTGCAGATAAGCCTCGCAAAACACTTGAAAATTACAAATATTGGACACAGAGTTAGGTCCAATATCTTGAGGGTGGATCTAGAAGCTAGCAAGCACATCACGAAAAAACTTTGACCCGGGAGGGTTAAAACCACGGTTCAGATGATCAACAAATAGAACTATCTCACCATCCTTGGGCTCAGGAGGATTTTCTTGACCGGGGACTCGCCAATGGATTTCATTTTGTTTTGGTAAAGAGCCAGTTATGACACATCCTTTCAGATCTTCTTTTGTAATCCGGGATGGAACCTTACAAGCATAAAAAGTCTTGGCCATTTTTTCGACAACCTGAAGGAAGGTTTGTGCAGGTTTAAGAGTCATGGTTGACAAGCATAAAGCATTGCAGGTTAAGAGACAAAAGGTATTCAGGCATGCAAAATTGTTAAACCAGAGGTTGATGCTGTTATAAATGATAAAGCGATTGGCGGTTTACAAGGGGACTAATGGTATATGGCAGGTTATTTTCTAAAAGATAAACCACCTACATGGATAATGAGAGTATAGATCTGAAGCCGAAAAATGACTAAGTGAGGAAGAACAAGTTTCACAGTTTCACATTACAATTTCAGATCTACCACATGTTAGGAAAAGGAAAATATTTAGACCTAAAGGTTGGTGCTTGAGCAGTTCATGAAGTTCCAGATCGGGGTTTTATACACAAAAGAGATGATCTGATGGCAAAAGAAGGACTATCATTGCTACCGCACAAGAGTATATTAGGTTTGGAGTCTATCATATTGGCTCTAATGAAGGACAGGGGAAGAACACCACGAAGCTTCCATGAGCCCCTGCGAACCCTAAACAGATCTATAGAGGAAAGGAAGAAGAACTCACCGAAACTGTTGAACAGCGGAGAGGCGCCGCGATTCTCTGGTGCGTTCAGGGTGATGCAGCGGCCAAGGTTGGGGCAGAGGCGATGGTCGACGGCGGCGGGAGCGCTCAAGTACTGAGGCGACGCGAGGTGGAAGAAAGATGAAGAGGCAAGGGGAGAAAAAGAAAGGGACCCTCGGCCCTATTTATAAGACGAAGGGATAAGCGACAGGCGCGGGAATTGAGGAGCCCAAAAAATGGATATGTCATAGAGCTGTCGCCTCGATATTCAGAGGCTCATTAATAAAAGTATGGTATATATGGTTTTTTAATGAACATGTGACGTCATGGCGGTTTATTATAATACTGGAAGATGATGTCATGACGGATTACAAGGTTTACTCGAAGGTATTGAAGAAGAAATTTTCCTAAAGTGTTGAAGATTGACATGAACAGGTTCAAATCAATCTGGGGCCTAATGTTGGGGATATAACTACTGAGTATAAACCGCCCAGGAGGGGCCGGGTTATACCCATAAGGAGTTATCCATATTGAAGCCTATGAAGACAAGGACCATGGCGCTTTGTTATAGAGATCTAAAGGCCCAGGGCCCAAAGACGAATTAGGGCCCGTAGACATAAACTGCCATATGGTGTGTAACTTGTGTTGTAAGATAGGAAAGGGTAGAAACCGAGCCGGACACGTTTATGAGCCGGCCGGGATTCTATAAACTGTCGGGCGTCAACCTTTCTCCATAAAGGGACGACCTGGCAGTGGTTCAAGGACAGACAACAACAACTCGATAGCCAGGAAAAGCGGATTCACTCCCTGGTCATCGAAACCCTAGCAATCCCATCACAACTGGATTAGGCTTTTACCTTCACCGCAAGGGGCCGAACCAGTATAAACTCCTTGCGTCCTTTGTCCCACTTTAACCCCTTTAAGCTAACTACGTTGCGATGGCTCCACGACTAAGTCCTCACACTAGGACATCTGTCGTGACAATCCCATGACAGGGGGGGAAAGGAAAGAGAGGGAGAGAGGGAGGGAAAGAAGGGGGCGTCGCCCCCCTCCTTGTCCAATTCGGACTCCCAAGGGGGGGGCAGCCCTATGGCCCCTCCTTTCTCTCTCACAAGGCCCATGTTGGCCCATTAGTTCCCCCGGAGGTTCCGATAACCCCCCGGCACTCCGATAATTATCCGGTGACCCCTGGAACTCATCCAGTGTCCGAATATAGTCATCCAATATATCGATCATTATGTCTCGACCATTTCGAGACTCCTCTTCATGTCCGTGATCACATCCTCTGAATTATCTTTGGTACATCAAAACACATAAAATCATAATACTGATCGTCACCTAACGTTAAGCGTGCGGACCCTACGGGTTCAAGAACTATGTAGACATGACCGATACACGTCTCCGGTCAATAACCAATAGCGGAACCTGGATGTTCATATTGGCTCCCGCATATTCTACGAAGATCTTTATCGGTCAAACCGCATAACGATATACGTTGTTCCCTTTGTCATCGGTATGTTACTTGCCCGAGATTCGATCGTCGGTATCTCAATACCTAGTTCAATCTCGTTACAGGCAAGTCTCTTTACTCATTTCGTAATGCATTATCCCGCAATGAATGAAGGAAATATGCCCTAGAGGCAATAATAAAGTTATTTTTTATTTCCTTATTTCATGATAAATGTTTATTATTCATGCTAGAATTGTGTTAACCTGAAACATAATACATGTGTGAATACATAGACAAACATAGTGTCACTAGTACGCCTCTACTTGACTAGCTCATTGATCAAAGATGGTTATGTTTCCTAGACATAGACATGAGTTGTTATTTGATCAACGGGATCACATCATTAGGAGAATGATGTTATTGACTTGACCCATTTCGTTAACTTAGCACTTGATCGTTTAAGTTTACTGCTATTGCTTTCTTCATGACTTATACATGTTCCTATGACTATGATATTATGCAACTCCCGAATACCGGAGGAACACTTTGTGTGCTACCAAACGTCACAACGTAACTGGGTGATTATAAAGGTGCTCTACAGTTGTCTCCGATGGTGTTCGTGGAGTTGGCATAGATCAAGAATAGGATTTGTCACTCCGATTGTCGAAGAGGTATCTCTTGGCCCTCTCGGTAATGCACAATACTATAAGCCTTGCAAGCAATGTGACTAATGAGTTAATTGCGGGATGTTGCATTACGGAACGAGTAAAGAGACTTGCCGGTAACGAGATTGAACTAGGTATTGAGATACCGACGATCGAATCTCGGGCAAGTAACATACCGATGACAAAGGGAACAACCTATGTTGTTATGCGGTTCAACCGATAAAGATCTTCGTAGAATATGTAGGAACCAATATGAGAATCTAGGTTCCGCTATTGGTTATTAACCGGAGACGTGTCTCGGTCATGTCTACATAGTTCTCGAACCCGTAGGGTCAGCACGCTTAAAGTTCTGTGACGATCGGTATTATGAGTTTTTGTGTTTTGATGTATAGAAGGTAGTTCTGAGTCCCGGATATAATCACGGACATGACGAGGAGTCTCGGAATGGTCGAGATGTAAAGATCGATATATTGGAAGGTTATATTCAGACACCGGATGAGTTCCGGGGGTTATCAAATAAATAACGGAGAACCGGGAGGTTACCGGAACCTCCCTGGGGGTTATTGGGTATTATGGGCCCAAGTGGAGGAAGAGGAGAGGCGGCCATCTAGGGGCGCGCGGCCCCCCTAGCCCAAACCGAATTGGACTAGGGGGCCGGCCCCCCTTTCCTTCTTCTTCTCCTCCCCTTCCTTCCCCTCTCCTACTAGGACTAGGAAAGAGGGGGGAATCCTACTTGGAGTAGGATTGCCCCCCCTTGGGCGCGCCTCCTCCGCCTTGGCCGCCCCTCCTCCTCTCCCTCCTTTATATACGGGGAGGGGGCACCCCTTGGAGACAACAATTGATCTATTGATCTCTTAGCCGTGTGCGGTGCCCCCCTCCACCATAATTCACCTCAGTTATATCGTAGCGGTGCTTAGGCGAAGCCCTGCGATAGTAGCTTCATCAACATCGTCACCACGCCGTCGTGCTGACGAAACTCTCCCTCGAGCTCTACTAGATCGTGAGTTCGCGGGACGTCACCGAGCTGAACGTGTGCGGAACACGGAGGTGCCGTACGTTCCATGCTGAGGATCGGTCGATCGTGAAGACGTACGACTACATCAACCGCGTTGTTATAATGCTTCCGCTTAACGGTCTATGAAGGTACGTGGACGACACTCTCCCCTCTCGTTGCTATGCATCACCATGATCTTGCGTGTGCGTTGGAAAATTTTGAAATTACTACGTTCCCCAACAAAGAACTCATTAGTCATATTGCTTGCAAGGCTTATATTGATATGCATTACCAACAGGGCCCAGAGATACCTCTCCGACAATCGGAGCGACAAATCCTAATCTCGATCTATGCCAACTCAACAAACACCATCGGAGACACTTGTAGAGCACCTTTATAATCACCCAGTTACGTTATGACATTTGGTAGCACACAAAGAGTTCCTCCGGTATTCGTGAGTTGCATGATCTCATAGTCATAGGAACATGTATAAGTTATGGAGAAAGCAATAGAAACAAACTAAACAATCATCGTGCTAAGCTAACAGATGGGTCAAGTCAATCACATCATTCTCTAATGATGTGATCCCATTAATCAAATGACAACTCATGTTTATGGTTAGGAAACATAACCATCATCGATTCAACGAGCTAGTCAAGTAGAGGCATAGTAGTAACACTCTATTTGTCTATGCATTCACACATGTACTAAGTTTCCAGTTAATAAAATTCTAGCATGAATAATAAACATTTATCATGATATAAGGAAATATAAATAACAACTTTATTATTGCCTCTAGGTCATATTTCCTTCAGTCTCCCACTTACACTAGAGTCAATAATCTAGACTACACAGCAATGATTCTAACACCCATGGAGTCTTGGTGCTGATGATGTTTTGCTCGTGAGAGAGGCTTAGTCAATGGGTCTGCAACATTCAGATCCGTATGTATCTTGGAAATCTATATGTCTCCCTCCTTGACTTGATCGCGGATGGAATTGAAGCGTATCTTGATGTGCTTGGTTCTCTTGTGAAATCTGGATTCCTTTAACAAGGCAATTGCACCAGTATTGTCACAAAAGATTTTCATTGGACCCAATGCACTAGGTATGACACCTAGATCAGATATGAACTTCTTCATCCAGACTCCTTCATTCGCTGCTTCCGAAGCAGCTATGTACTCCGCTTCACATGTAGATCTCGCCACGACGTTGTGCTTGGAACTGCACCAACTGACAGCTCGACCATTTAATAAAAACACGTCTCCGGTTTGTGACTTAGAGTCATCCGGATCAATGGTCAAAGCTTGCATCGACATAACCGTTTATGACGAGCTCTTTGTCATCTCCATATACGAGAAACATATCCTTAGCCCTTTTCAGGTATTTCAGGATGTTCTTGACCACTCTTCAGTGATCCACTCCCGGATTACTTTGGTACCTCCCTCCTAAACTGATAGCAAGGAACACATCAGGTTGTTGGGGAATGTAGCATAATTTTAAAATTTTCTACGCATCACCAAGATCAATCTATGGAGTCATCTGGAAACGAGGGAGAGGGGAGTGCATCTACATACCCTTGTAGATCGCGAGCGGAAGCGTTCAAGAGAACGGGGTTGATGGAGTCGTACTCGTCGTGATCCAAATCACCGATGACCTAGCATCGAACGGACGGCACCTCCGCGTTCAAGACACGTATGGTTGGGAAGACGTCTCCTCCAACTTGATCCAGCAAGGGGGAAGGAGAGGTTGATGGAGATCCAGCAGCACGACGGCGTGGTGGTGGAAGCAACAGCGATCTCAGCAGGGCTTCGCCAAACTCAGCGAGAGGGAGAGGTGTCAGGGGAGGGAGAGGGAGGCGCCAGGGGCTAGGGTGCGGCTGCCCTCCCTCCCCCCCACTATATATAGGACCCCTAGGGGGGCGCCGGCCCTAGGAGATGGGATCTCCAAGGGGGCGGCAGCCAAGGGGGGTGTAGTGCCCCCCAAGCCAAGTGGGGCGCCCCCCACCCCTAGGGTTTCCAATCCTAGGCGCAGGGGGAGGCCCAAGGGGGGCGCACCAGCCCACTAGGGGCTGGTTCCCCTCCCACTTCAGCCCATGGGGCCCTCCGGGATAGGTGGCCCCACCCGGTGGACCCCCGGGACCCTTCCGGTGGTCCCGGTACAACACCGATTACCCCCGAAACTTTCCCGATGGCCGAAACTTGACTTCCTATATATAAATCTTCACCTCCCGACCATTCCGGAACTCCTCGTGACATACGGGATCTCATCCGGGACTCCAAACAACTTTCAGGTTACCGTATACTAATATCTCAACAACCCTAGCGTCACCGAACCTTAAGTGTGTAGTAGACCCTACGGGTTCGAGAGACACGCAGACATGACCGAGACGACTCTCCGGTCAATAACCAACAGCGGGATCTGGATACCCATGTTGGCTCCCACATGCTCCTCGATGATCTCATCGGATGAACCACAATGTCGATGATTCAAATAATCCCGTATACAATTCCCTTTGTCAATCGGTACGTTACTTGCCCGAGACTCGATCGTCGGTATCCCAATACCTCGTTCAATCTCGTTGCCGGCAAGTCACTTTACTCGTACCGTAATGCATGATCCCGTGATCAACCACTTCGTCACATTGATCTCATTATGATGATGCATTACCGAGTGGGCCCAGAGATACCTCTCCGTCATACGGAGTGAAAAATCCCAGTCTCGATTCGTGCCAACCCAACAGACACTTTCGGAGATACCCGTAGTGCACCTTTATAGTCACCCAGTTACGTTGTGACGTTTGGCACACCCAAAGCACTCCTACGGTATCCAGGAGTTCCACAATCTCATGGTCTAAGGAAATGATACTTGACATTTGGAAAAGCTATAGAAAACGAACTACATGATCTTTAAGCTATGCTTAGGATTGGGTCTTGTCCATCACATCATTCTCCTAATGATGTGATCCCGTTATCAATGACATCCAATGTCCATAGTCAGGAAACCATTACTATCTTTTGATCAACGAGCTAGTCAACTAGGGGCTCACTAGGGACGTGTTGTGGTCTATGTATTCACACATGTATTACGATTTCCGGATAACACAATTATAGCATGAACAATAGATAATTATCATGAACAAGGAAATATAATAATAACCATTTTATTATTGCCTCTAGGGCATATTTCCAACAGTCTCCCACTTGCACTAGAGTCAATAATCTAGTTACAATGTGATGAATCGAACACCCATAGAGTCCTGGTGTTGATCATGTTTTGATCTAGGGAGAGGTTTAGTCAACGGATCTGCCACATTCAGGTCCGTATGTACTTTAGAAATATCTATGTCTCCATTTTGAACACTTTCACGAATGGAGTTGAAGCGACGCTTGATATGCCTGGTCTTCCCGTGAAACCTGGGCTCCTTGGCAAGGGCAATAGCTCCAGTGTTGTCACAGAAGAGAGTCATTGGGCCCGACGCATTGGGAATGACTCCTAGGTCGGTAATGAACTCCTTCACCCAGATTGCTTCTTGTGCTGCCTCCGAGGCTGCCATGTACTCCACTTCACATGTAGATCCTGCCACAATGCTTTGCTTGCAACTGTACCAGCTTACTGCCCCACCATTGAGAATATACACATATCCGGTCTGTGACTTAGAGTCGTCCAGATCTGTGTCGAAGCTAGCATCGACGTAACCCTTTACGACGAGCTCTTCGTCACCTCCATAAACGAGAAACATATCCTTAGTCCTCTTCAGGTACTTCAGGATATTCTTGACAGCTGTCCAGTGTTCCATGCCGGGATTACTTTGGTACCTTCCTACCAAACTTACGGCAAGGTTTACATCAGGTCTGGTACACAGCATAGCATACATGATAGACCCTATGGCCGAGGCATAGGGGACGACACTCATCTTTTCTCTATCTTCTGCCGTGGTCGGGCATTGAGCCGTGCTCAATCTCGTATATTTCAATACAGGCAAGAACCCCTTCTTTGATTGATCCATATTGAATTTCTTCAATATCTTGTCAAGGTACGTACTCTATGAAAGACCAATGAGGCGTCTCGATCTATCTCTATAGATCTTGATGCCTAATATGTAAGCAGCTTCTCCAAGATCCTTCATTGAAAAACACTTGTTCAAGTAGGCCTTTATGCTTTCCAAGAATTCTATATCATTTCCCATCAACAGTATGTCATCCACATACAATATGAGAAATGCTACAGAGCTCCCACTCACTTTCTTGTAAATGCAGGCTTCTCCATAAGTCTGCGTAAACCCAAACGCTTTGATCATCTCATCAAAACGAATGTTCCAACTCCGAGATGCTTGCACCAGCCCATAGATCGAGCGTTGGAGCTTGCACACCTTGTCAGCATTCTTAGGATCGACAAAACCTTCTGGCTACATCATATACAATTCTTCCTTAAGGAAACCATTAAGGAATGCCGTTTTGACGTCCATTTTCCATATCTCATAATCATAGAATGCGGCAATTGCTAACATGATTCGAACGGACTTCAGCTTCGCTACGGGTGAGAAAGTCTCATCGTAGTCAACCCCTTGAACTTGTCGATAACCCTTAGTGACAAGCCGAGCTTTATAGATGGTTACATTACCATCCGCGTCTGTCTTCTTTTTAAAGATCCATTTATTTTCTATGGCTCGCCGATCATCGGGCAAGTCAGTCAAAGTCCATACTTCGTTTTCATACATGGATCCTATCTCGGATTTCATGGCTTCCAGCCATTTGTCGGAATCTGGGCCCACCATCGCTTCTTCATAGTTCAAAGGTTCACCATTGTCTAACAACATGATTTCCAAGACAGAGTTGCCGTACCACTCTGGTGCGGAACGTGTCCTTATGGACCTACGAAGTTCAGTAGCAACTTGATCTGAAGTTTCATGATCATCATCATTAACTTCCTCTCTAGTCGGTGCAGGCACCTCAGGAACAATTTCCTGAGCTGCGCCACTCTCCGGTTCAAGAGGCAATACTTCATCAAGTTCTACTTTCCTCCCACTTACTTCTTTTGAGAGAAACTCTTTCTCTAGAAAGGATCCATTCTTGCCAACAAAGATCTTGCCTTCGGATCTGAGGTAGAAGGTATACCCAATAGTTTCTTTAGGGTATCCTATGAAGACGCATTTTTCCGACTTGGGTTCGAGCTTTTCAGGTTGAAGTTTCTTAACATAAGCATCGCATCCCCAAACTTTTAGAAACGACAGCTTAGGTTCCTTCCCAAACCATAATTCATACGGTGTCGTCTCAACGGATTTCGACGGAGCCCTATTTAAAGTGAATGCGGCAGTCTCTAAAGCATAGCCCCAAAATGACAATGGTAGATCGGTAAGAGACATCATTGATCGCACCATATCCAATAGAGTGCGATTACGACGTTCGGACACACCATTACGCTGAGGTGTTCCAGGCGGCGTGAGTTGTGAAACTATTCCACATTTCCTTAAGTGCGTGCCAAATTCGTGACTCAAGTATTCTCCCCCATGATCTGATCGCAAGAACTTGATTTTTCTGTCACGTTGATTCTCAACCTCACTCTGAAATTCCTTGAACTTTTCAAAGGTCTCAGACTTGTGTTTCATCAATTAGACATACCCATATCTACTCAAGTCATTAGTGAGGGTGAGAACATAACGATAGCCACCGCGAGCCTCAACACTCATTGGACCGCACACATCAGTATGTATGATTTCCAATAAGTTGGTTGCTCGCTCCATTGTTCCTAAGAACGGAGTCTTGGTCATTTTACCCATGAGGCATGGTTCGCACGTGTCAAATGATTCATAATCAAGAGGCTCCAAAAGTCCATCTGCATGGAGCTTCATGCGTTTGACACCTATGTGACCAAGGCGGCAGTGCCACAAGTATGTGGGACTATCATTATCAACCATACATCTTTTGGTATTCACACTATGAATATGTGTAACATTACGCTCGAGATTTATTAAGAATAAACCATTCACCAGTGGGGCATGACCATAAAACATATCTCTCATATAAATAGAACAACCATTATTCTCGGATTTAAATGAGTAGCCATCTCGAATTAAACGAGATCCTGATACAATGTTCATGCTCAAAGCTGGCACTAAATAACAATTATTGAGGTTTAAAACTAATCCCGTAGGTAAATGTAGAGGCAGCGTGCCGACGGCGATCACATCGACCTTGGAACCATTCCCGACGTGCATCGTCACCTCGTCCTTCGCCAGTCTCCGCTTATTCCGCAGCTCCTTCTTTGAGTTACAAATGTGAGCAACCACACCGGTATCAAATACCCAGGAGCTACTACGAGTACTGGTAAGGTACACATCAATTACACGTATATCACATATACCTTTAGTGTTGCCGGCCTTCTTGTCCGCTAAGTATTTGGGGCAGTTCCGCTTCCAGTGACCACTTCCCTTGCAATAAAAACACTCAGTCTCAGGCTTGGGTCCATTCTTTGACTTCTTCCCGGCAGCTTGCTTACCGGGCACGGCAACTCCCTTGCCGTCCTTCTTGAAGTTCTTTTTACCCTTGCCTTTCTTGAACTTAGTGGTTTTATTCACCATCAACATTTGATGTTCCTTTTTGATTTCTACCTCCGCTGATTTCAGCATTGAATATACCTCAAGAATGGTCTTTTCCATCCCCTGCATATTGAAGTTCATCACAAAGCTCTTGTAGCTCGGTGGAAGTGACTGAAGGATTCTGTCAATGACCGCGTCATCCGGGAGATTAACTCCCAGCTGAGTCAAGCGGTTATGCAACCCAGACATTTTGAGTATGTGCTCACTAACAGAACTATTTTCCTCCATCTTACAACTGAAGAACTTGTCAGAGACTTCATATCTCTCGACCCGGGCATGAGCTTGGAAAACCATTTTCAGCTCTTCGAACATCTCATATGCTTCGTGTTGCTCAAAACGCTTTCGGAGCCCCGGTTCTAAGTTGTAAAGCATGCCGCACTGAACGAGGGAGTAATCATCAGCACATGACTGCCAAGCGTTCATAACGTCTTGGTTCTCTGGGATGCGTGCGTCACCTAGTAGTGCTTCTAGGACATAATCTTTCTTGACAGCTATGACGATGATCCTCAAGTTCCGGACCCAGTTCGTATAGTTGCTGCCATCATCTTTCAGCTTGATTTTCTCTAGGAACGCGTTGAAGTTGAGGACAACGTGGGCCATTTGATCTACAAGACATATTGTAAAGATTTTAGACTAAGTTCATGATAATTAAGTTCATCTAATCAAATTATTCAGTGAACTCCCACTCAGATAGACATCCCTCTAGTCATCTAAGTGAAACATGATCCGAGTCAACTAGGCCGTGTCCGATCATCACGTCAGACGGACTAGTCAACATCGGTGAACATCTTCATGTTGATCGTATCTTCTATACGACTCATGCTCGACCTTTCGGTCTTCCGTGTTCCGAGGCCATGTCTGTACATGCTAGGCTCGTCAAGTCAACCTAAGTGTATTGCGTGTGTAAATCTGGCTTGGACCCGTTGTATTCGAACGTTAGAATCTATCACACCCGATCATCACATGGTGCTTCGAAACGACGAACCTTCGCAACGGTGCACAGTTAGGGGGAACACTTTCTTGAAATTATTACGAGGGATCATCTTATTTAAGCTACCGTCGTTCTAAGCAAATAAGATGTAAAACATGATAAACATCACATGCAATCAAATAGTGACATGATATGGCCAGTATCATTTGCTCCTTTTGATCTCCATCTTCGGGGCTCCATGATCATCGTTGTCACCGGCATGACACCATGATCTCCATCATCATGTCTTCTTGAAGTCGTCTTGTCATCTATTACTTCTACTACTATGGCTAACGCTTTAGCAATATAGTAAAGTAATTACATGACGTTTATGTTGACACGCAGGTCATAAATAAATTAAGACAACTCCTATGGCTCCTACCGGTTGTCATACTCATCGACATGCAAGTTGTGATTCCTATTACAAGAACATGATCAATCTCATACATCACATATATCATTCATGACATCCTTTTGGCCATATCACATCACACGGCACATGCTGCAAAAACAAGTTAGACGTCCTCTAATTGTTGTTGCAAGTTTTTACGTGGCTGCTATAGGTTTCTAGCAAGAACGTTTCTTACCTACGCCAAAACCACAATGTGATATGCCAATTTCTATTTACCCTTCATAAGGATCCTTTTCATCGAATCCGATCCAACTAAAGTGGGAGAGACAGACACCCGCTAGCCAGCTTATGCAACTAGTGCATGTCAGTTGGTGGAACCAGTCTCACGAAAGCGTACGTGTAAAGTCGGTACGGGACGCTTCATCCCATGATGCCGCCGAATCAAGATAAGACTAGTAACGGCAAGTAAATTGACAATATCGACGCCCACAACTGCTTTGTGTTCTACTCGTGCATAGAAACTACGCATAAACCTGGCTCTGATACCACTGTTGGGGAACGTAGCAGAATTTTAAAATTTTCTACGCATCACCAAGATCAATCTATGGAGTCATCTAGCAACGAGGGAGAGGGGAGTGCATCTACATACCCTTGTAGATTGCGAGCGGAAGCGTTCAAGAGAACGGGGTTGATGGAGTCGTACTCGTCGTGATCCAAATCACCGATGACCTAGCGCCGAACGGACGGCACCTCCGCGTTCAACACACGTACGGTTGGGGAGACGTCTCCTCCAACTTGATCCAGCAAGGGGGAAGGAGAGGTTGATGGAGATCCAGCAGCACGACGTCATGGTGGTGGAAGCAACGGCGATCTCGGCAGGGCTTCGCCAAACTCAGCGAGAGGGAGAGGTGTCACGAGAGGGAGAGGGAGGCGCCTGGGGCTAGGGTGCGGCTGCCCTCCCTCCCCCCACTATATATAGGACCCCTAGGGCAGGGGGCACTGGCCCTAGGAGATGGGATCTCCAAGAGGGGCGGCGGCTAAGGGGGTGTAGTGCCCCCCAAGCCAAGTGGGGCGCCCCCCACCCCTAGGGTTACCAATCCTAGGCCCAGGGGGAGGCCCAAGGGGGGCGCACCAGCCCACTAGGGGCTGGTTCCCCTCCCACTTCAGCCCATGGGGCCATCCGGGATAGGTGGCCCCACCCGGTGGACCCCCGGGACCCTTCCGGTGGTCCCGGTACAATACCGATTACCCCCGAAACTTACCCGATGGCCGAAACTTGACTTCCTATATATAAATCTTCACCTCTGGACCATTCCGGAACTCCTCGTGACGTCCGGGATCTCATCCGGGACTCCAAACAACTTTCGGGTTACCGTATACTAATATCTCAACAACCCTAGCGTCACCGAACCTTATGTGTGTAGACCCTACGGGTTCGGGAGACACACAGACATGACCGAGACGACTCTCTGGTCAATAACCAACAGCGGGATCTGGATACCCATGTTGGCTCCCACATGCTCCTCGATGATCTCATCGGATGAACCACGATGTCGAGGATTCAATCAATCCCGTATACAATTCCCTTTGTCAATCGGTACGTTACTTGCCCGAGACTCGATCGTCGGTATCCCAATACCTCATTCAATCTCGTTGCCGGCAAGTCACTTTACTCGTACTATAATGCATGATCCCGTGATCAACCACTTGGTCACATTGTGCTCATTACGATGAAGCATTACCGAGTGGGCCCAGAGATACCTCTCCATCATACGGAGTGACAAATCCCAGTCTCGATTTGTGCCAACCCAACAGACACTTTCGGAGATACCCGTAGTGTACCTTTATAGTCACCCAGTTACGTTGTGACATTTGGCACACCCAAAGCACTCCTAAGCTATCCGGGAGTTGCACAATCTCATGGTCTAAGGAAATGATACTTGACATTTGGAAAAGCTATAGCAAACGAACTACATGATCTTTAAGCTATGCTTAGGATTGGGTCTTGTCCATCACATCATTCAACTAATGATGTGATCCCGTTATCAATGACATCCAATGTCCATAGTCAGGAAACCATGACTATCTTTTGATCAACGAGCTAGTCAACTAGAGTCTCACTAGGGACGTGTTGTGGTCTATGTATTCACACATGTATTACGATTTCTGGATAACACAATAATAGCATGAACAATAGACAATTATCATGAACAAGGAAATATAATAATAACCATTTTATTATTGCCTCTAGGGCATATTTCCAACCCAGGTCTGGTACACAACATTGCATACATGATAGAGCCTATGGCTGAAGCATAGGGAACACCTTCCATTTTCTCTCTATCTTCTGCAGTGGTCGGGCATTGAGTCTGACTCAACTTCACACCTTGTAACATAGGCAAGAACCCTTTCTTTGCTTGATCCATTTTGAACTTCTTCAAAACTTTATCAAGGTATGTGCTTTGTGAAAGTCCAATTAAGCGTCTTGATCTATCTCTATAGATCTTGATGCCCAATATATAAGCAACTTCACTGAGGTCATTCATTGAAAAATTCTTATTCAAGTGTCCTTTTATGCTATTCGGAAATTCAGTATCATTCCCGATCAACAATATGTCATCTACATATTATATCAGAAATGCTACAGAGCTCCCACTCACTTTCTTGTAAATACAGGCTTCTCCAAAAGTTTGTATAAAACCATATGCTTTGATCACACTATCAAAGCGTATATTCCAACTTTGAGAGGCTTGCACCAGTCCATAAATGGATCGCTGGAGCTTGCACACTTTGTTAGCACCTTTTGGATCGACAAAACCTTCTGGTTGCATCATATACAACTCTACTTTAAGATATCCATTAAGGAATGCAGTTTTGACATCATTTGCCAAATTCCATAGTCATAAAATGCAGCAATTGCTAACATGATTCGGACGGACTTAAGCATCACTGCGGGTGAAAAGGTCTCATTGTAGTCAACTCCTTGAACTTGTCGAAAACCTTTTGCAACAAGTCGAGCTTTGTAGATAGTAACATTATGGTCAGCGTCAGTCTACTTCTTGAAGATCCATTTATTCTCTATGGCCTGTCGATCATCGGGCAAGTCAACCAAAGTCCATACTTTGTTCTCATACATGGATCCCATCTCAGATTTCATGGCGTCAAGCCATTTTGCGGAATCTGGGCTCATCATCGCTTCCTCATAGTTCGTTGTAGCGACCAGACCTCGAACGGTCCAATCTCTGTGATTAGGTGTCATCCCTGGATCAGTAATGCTGACACCACACAGTACTTGAAGGATTTATAAAAGAGTAGCAATCACACACTTATTACATCGAGTGTCTCAAAAGAGAACTTATTACAATAAATATGGCTTAAGGCCATCTAATAACGATAACAGCGGAAGGCTTGGAAGATAAGTGAGTCCATCAACTCCAACGGCATCACTGAGTATAGAACCACGACCTAAAGGCACCTTAATCATCATCTGAAAAGTCTACAGCATGAACGTTGCAGCCCGAAATGGATCAGCACATGGAATATGCTGGCAAGGTAACACATAGAGATGCAATGAAAGTAATAGGCTATACTATATGCATATTAGGCTGGTGGACAGCTCTATGGTTACAGTTTTTGCGTAAAGCCAATTTTTCCCTACTACAAAGGAATAACTCTTATATAACTATCATGGTAGTTGTTAAACATTGAGAATGGTTGACAACATTCTCAATCCCAATTAAGCATCAACATTAAAAACCCAACAAAATTAATTTAGAGTAACATGATGAGATTCACATGATAATCCAAGTACTAGATACTCAAGATGTCCATAACCGGGGACATGACTAACCATGATTAGTTTATACACTCTGCAGAGGTTTGCGCACTTTTCCCCACAAGACTCAATCTCCTCCGTTGGGATTCTCGCACTACAGGGTGTTTGCGAAACGGATGACCGGGACATAGTCTTTCAGAAGCGCTAGCACCTTACGATCGGGTAGACCGTTACACCTACTTTCCCCTACATCTACTAGTCTACCACTGTAAGAGTTCGCACGACTTAATCAACTATGATAGAGCCCATAGTAGCTTGTGGCTGCACACGGAAGTTTCTAGCATGAATAATCTCATGATCCGTTTGAGCCTGGGTGGCGGTCCAAAAGAAAAACAGGCAATCGCTGGAATACCCAGGTGCCTCAATCCACCCAGATGTGTATTTGAGTTTCCACCTTAGATAAACCATTAATTTAACAATCTCACATCTGTCATGGATACACTCACCCAATCCACGTCTACTAGCATAGCATGGCATAAGTAAGCAAACATAGAAGTAACTCCCAAAGGTTTGATAATAAAACAGGTAATAGGTACTACCTCATCTACTTCCCAAACCCACAATTTAATTAGATCCTAATCTTGCAATGTGTGAGCATTGATCTAATGCAATAAAAACTGGGTAGTAGGAGGTATGATCAAAGTGTTACTTGCCTTGCTGATGATCCGCAAAACCTAGAGACTCGATGTAGCAAGCGGCGCACTCCGGGTACTCTATCGCAAACAAACAAGCATACAATAAGTACTCAAGTAATGCACAGGTAAAACTCGAATAAGAGATCTAACCAGAAAGTTCAACTTAAGAACTCTGGTTGCCAAAAAGAATCAAATCGAACGAAGCAACGAAAGACAAACGACAAAAGAAACAGGCTTCATTTACTATTCTGGATCTAGGGCAATTTTTTACAGTGGAAAAAACTTGTTTGAGTAGGTTAAACGGAAGGAGGGTTTCAAGATGAAACTCCAGGCGCTTGAATCGCCTGATTCCGATAAACGAGCGAAAAGTTATACTAGAACGAAAATCGGATTAGGAATCGCGATCAGAAAAATTGCGGATTTAATCCGAGAAAAAGAAAAACGACGAACAGATTAACGAACGAATGTTCGTTATCTGGATCTAAACGACGAATGTGTTCGTTAAAACGAACGAACGAGTGAACGCACGCTAATTAACTAAACCGAAAAAACCGATCTAACAAAAAAACAGATCTAAGTTTAAAAAAACCGTTCGGTTTTCTTCACGAAAACCGAGGCAACGGCGTCTACCTCATCGGCTCCGGCGAACGGCGGCGGCGGCGGCGCGGCTCCGGCGATCGTCGGCGGCAGCGGCGGGGCTGCGGGGCTGCGCGGGTGGCGGCACGGCGGGGCAGCAGCGCGACGGGCCGGGTGGCGCGGGTGGCGGTGCGGGGCAGTGGCGCGGGTGGCGGTGCGGGGCAGCGGCGCGGGGCAGCGGCACGGCGGGTCGGCGGCGCGGCGGCTAGGGTTAGGGTTAGGGTTTGGGGCGGGTGGCAGTTGGGTTGTCTTGGGCCTCGGGCGGCGCTATAAAAAGGCTTCGGCAAGGGAGTCCTGGCCGGATACGGCCCGTAGGTTGGTTCGGACTTTTTTTTAAATAGTTACGCTCATAAAAAACAAAAGAAATACTAAACGGACTCCAAAAATCCCGAAATAAATTTTCCCCGACTTCGAAAATCAAGCCGTACAGGATGAACATTTATTTGGGGCCTAAATGCAATTTTGAAAAATGCGCATTTTTCCTAAATTCAAATAAAATAGCAAAAAACCAAAATAGAATCTTATTTGATTTTATTATTAAATCCTCAATATTTCTTAATTTTGGGAAAGTCATTTTATTCCCTCTCTCATATTTTTGATAATAGAAATAATTGAAGATAAAATAAATAAAATCAAATGATCCTATTTCCAAAATTTGAGAAAACTCAAATATGAAAATAACGAAATCCCCAACTCTCTCCGAGGGTCCATGAGTTGCGTAGAATTTCTAGGATCAACCAAAATTTAATAAAATATGATATGCAATGATGATCTAGTGTATAACATTCGAAATTGAAAATTTGGGATGTTACAAACCTACCCCCCTTAAGATGAATCTCGCCCTCGAGATTCGGGTTGGCTAGAAAATAGGTGAGGGTGGTCCTTCATTAAATCTTCCTCTCGCTCCGAGGTGGCTTCATCCTCCGTGTGGTGGCTCCACTGAACTTTGCAAAACTTTATAACCTTGCTACGGGTGACTCGACTAGCATACTCAAGAATCTTGACTGGTTTCTCCTCATAGGTCAAATCACTGTCCAACTGAATCGCTTCCAGCGGCACTATATCTCTCAGTGGTATATCAGCCATCTCTGCGTGGCACTTCTTCAACTGGGAAACGTGGAACACATCGTGAACTCCTGACAATCCTTCGGGCAATTCCAACTTATATGCTACTTCTCCCATACGCTCTAGAACTTTGTATGGTCCTACAAAACGTGGCGCTAACTTTCCCTTAACTCCAAAGCGCTTAACTCCTCGAAGTGGAGATACTCGAAGATAAACTCGGTCTCTGACTTCGTAAACTGTCTCCTTGCGTTTAGAATCTGCGTAGCTCTTCTGCCTGGATTGGGCTACCTTGAGACTATCGCGAATCAATTTCACTTTCTGTTCAGACTCCTTAATCTGATCCGGTCCAAACAACTGGCGGTCTCCAACTTCATCCCACGACAATGGGGTCCTGCACCTCCTTCCATACAAGGCTTCGAAAGGGGCCATCTTCAAACTGCATTGATAACTGTTGTTATAAGAGAACTCTGCGTATGGCAAATTCTCGTCCCAACTAGATCCATAATCTAGCGCACAAGCTCTCAGCATATCCTCCAAAATCTGATTGACTCTCTCGGTCTGTCCATCTGTCTGCGGATGGAAAGCTGTACTGACCTCCAGCCTGGTACCCAAAGTTTCATGCAACTGATTCCAGAAATTTGAGGTAAATTAGGTTCCTCTATCTGATACAATGCTCCTTGGAACTCCCTGCAGACATACCATCCTGGTCATGTATATCTTTGCCAACTTGGCACTAGTATAGGTAGTCTTCACTGGAATGAAATGAGCTACCTTTGTCAAACGATCGACTACAACCCAAATCGAGTCATAGCCTGAACGAGTTCTGGGTAAACCCGTAATAAAATCCATGCCTAACTTATCCCACTTCCATTCGGGTATCGGCAATGGCTGTAGCAATCCTGCTGGCTTCTGATGCTCTGCCTTTACTCTCTGACATACATCACAAACTGCTACATACTCCGCAATATCCTTCTTCATTCCGGTCCACCAGAAAATATCCTTCAAATCCAAATACATCTTGGTATTTCCTGGGTGAATCGAATATGGTGAATCATGGGCCTCTTGCAGAATTAACTTCCTGATCTCGGAATCATTAGGAACATAAACGCGGTCTTCAAACCATAAAGTATCATGCTCATCCTCACGAAATCCTTTAGCTTTTCCCTTGCTCATTTTCTCCTTAATAGAAGCGATCTCTTTGTTAGTTCTTTGAGCTTCTCTGATCTTGTCCATCAAAGTAGACTGAATCTCCAATGCTGCTACATAGCCTCTCGGGACTATCTCCAAACATAGCCCACGAAGATTTTTGGCTAATTCCCTTGGTAAATCTCCCGTCATTAAGGTGTTGACATGAATTTTACGGCTCAAAACGTCAGCTACTACATTAGCCTTTCCGGGGTGATAATGCAATCTCATGTCATAATCCTTGATGAGCTCCAACCATCTCCTTTGCCTGAGATTCAACTCCTTCTGCGTGAAAATGTACTTCAAAATCTTGTGATCCGTGTACACCTCACAATGATTTCCAATGAGAAAGTGTCTCCAGGTCTTCAATGCATGCACTACGGCTACTAACTCCAAATCATGTGTGGCATAATTTAACTCATGAGGCTTGAGCTGTCGTGAGGCATATGAAATAACTCTTCCTTCTTGCATAAGCACCGCTCCAAGTCCTCGACGTGAAGCGTCGCAATACACCTCATAATCCTTGGTCTGATCTGGCAAAATCAACACGGGTGATGTAACCAAACGTTTCTTCAACTCCTGGAAACTGGCCTCACATTCCTCAGTCCATATGAACTTGGTGTCCTTCTTCAACAATTCTGTCATAAGCTTTGCAGTCTTCGAGAAATTTTCAATAAATCTTCGGTAGTATCCTGCAAGTCCAAGAAAACTCCGGATCTCTCCGACTGTTGTTGGCGCTTCCCAATTTGTCACAGTGTCAACCTTGGTGGGATCTACCACTATACCTTCTCCGGATATAACGTGTCCGAGAAACCCAACTTCCTTCAACCAAAACTCACATTTGCTAAACTTGGCATATAACTGATGTTCTCTGAGCTTATCAAGTACCAAACGCAAATGCTACTTATGCTCCTCTTCGTTCTTCAAGTATACCAGGATATCATTGATGAACACTACGACGAACTTATCCAGAAACTCCATAAACACCTTGTTCATCATGTTCATAAAATATGCAGGTGTGTTAGTCAGACCAAATGACATAACAGTATACTCGTACATCCCATACCTGGTGCTAAAAGTCGTCTTAGGTATATCCTGTTTTCGAATCTTCAACTGATGGTATCCTGATCACAGGTCGATCTTGGAAAATACCTTAGGCCTTACAATCGATCAAACAGATCATTGATCATCGGTAGTGGGTACTTGTTCTTGATGGTTACTTCATTCAATCCTCGATAATCAACAACCATCCTTAACGATCCATCCTTCTTCTCCACTAGAAGTACTGGCGATCCCCAAGGTGAAGAACTTGGGCAAATATAACCTTTATCCAGTAACTCCTTAATCTGCTTCTTAATCTCCACCAAATCCTTTGCGGGCATCCTATATGGTCTCTTAGATATTGGCCCTGTGCCTAACAAAAGCTCAATCAAAAACTCAATATCTCTATCCGGTGGCATGCCTGGCAACTCTTCTGGAAATACATCAGGGAAATCCTTCACCACTGGTACTTCCTCCTGCACAACTCCTGTTAAACAATTTACTTGAGTCCTCTTCGGCACATGCCGGGATACATACTTGATCCTTCTCCCTTCTGGGGTGGTAAGCAAAATTGACTTACTGGCGCAATCGATGTTTCCTCCATACATCGATAGCCAATCCATACCCAGAATTACATCCAAACCTTGGGATTCCAAAATAATCAAATCCGAGGGAAACACATGCCTACCTATACTCAATGGCACTTGAAAACATCCCTTACTAGCCATATACTCCGCTCCTGGTGAGCTTACTAGCATAGGTGTTCTAAGAACTTTGGTGGGCAGGTTATACTTATCCACGAATCCCCTTGATATGTATGAATGCGATGCACCAGTATCAAAAAGAACGAGTGCAGTAAATGACTTAACCAAAAACT